>NC_090232.1:56307755-56506512 GCF_024489055.1 Chanodichthys erythropterus | reverse complement strand
CGTGAAGTTTCATAAAGATCAATATATGTATTAAGACGTTATAACACATTTCCTGTTTCCTTTTTCTCGCCATAAATTCGTTGCCTCGCCACGGCCAAACCGTTCGAGATATCAAAAATCCCCTGGCAATTTTTAATCATCAGTGTCTTGACTTCATGCTGACCGAGTTTGGTGGCGATCGGATTAATCGTCTAGGAGGAGTATATCAAATTCCAGAGCATGCGTTTTTCAAACAACCCTTAATAGCTGACTTCCTGTTGGCGTGGCGATTAACTTAGAGCGCGAAAGTTGTTCGGCCCGATGAGGTCTATATGTGTACCGAGTTTCATACTAATACGTGCAAGCATGTTTAATATATGGACCAAATTTTCAGACTTTTTTCAAGGGGGCGCTGTCGAGCCCCCCTGCCACGCCCGGGTACCAGCCTCTCCGGCGTCCTAATGGCCGCGGATTCCAATGTGTGTGCCAATTTTCAAGAGTTTTTGAGCATGTTAAGGCCCCCAAAAAGCCCCGGAAGCCAAAAAAAAAAATAAAAATAAATAATAATAATAATAAATATAGCTGCGAGCAGCGATGGCGGGCCCAAGCCCGGTGGCACCGCCACCCCGGTGGCTTCAGGGCAACTGTGCACAGCGGGCAATAGGCACTTAAAACGGTTAAACATCAAAGGACTATGTCAAATTCACTCCACATTTACTGCACTACAAGGTGCCGTTATAGAGCCCCTCCTCCCTGCCCATTTTCAAAGGATTACATGTGCCAAGTTTTAACATTATTCTGATGAATTTTGAAGCAAATCAGGTAAAAATAAGAGGGTGATCTCAATGTATGCTGAAAGTGACACATTTTCTGCTTCCAGTTGGTGGCGCTATGACTTTGAATCACAATAGTCAAATCCATGTGATCAGCCTTGTACAACGAAGACTAAGCCAAAGTTTCATCAAAATCAATTAATGTATGCAGAAGTTATAACACTTTGTTTCCCTTTTCTTGCCTTAAATTCGTTGCCTCGCCACGGCCAAACCGTTTGAGATATCCAAAATCCGTTTGCAATTAAACAACTTCAATGTGTTAGCAACAAGTTAAAAAAGCTTAGTGTAAATTGGATAAACCCTGTAGGAGTAGTAGTATAAAATTCATAGCCTGTTTTTTAAAAAAATTAACATTCAAACCAAAATAGCTGACTTCCTGTTGGTCGGAGCTAATGAATGTAAATTAGAAAATTGTCCGGCTTGATGAGAATAATATGTGTACCGAGTTTGGTGACTGTAGGAAAATCTAACCCCCCCACTTTTGTCAAAAGGTGGCGCTACTGAGCCCCTCCACCACGCCCATTTCTATGGCTTTGTCCATGTCTACTGGTTGACAATATTGATGTGTGTGTCGAGTTTCATGCAATTTGAAGCATGTTAAGAGCCTCAAAAACACTCAAGAATATTATTACAGTTTGACCTGTTGCCATGGCAACAATATTTCAAATATCAAAAATCCTGTCATAGGTCTACATCTGCTGTGTATTGACATTACACTGATGAAGTTTGAAGCAAATCAGGTAAAAATAAGAGGGTGATCTCAAAGCATTTTAAAAGTGATACACTTCCTGCTGCCAGTTGGTGGCGCTATAACTTTGACTCACAATAGTTACATCCATGTGATCAGACTCCTATAACGAACACACTCGTGAAGTTTCATAAAGATCAATATATGTATTAAGACGTTATAACACATTTCCTGTTTCCTTTTTCTCGCCATAAATTCGTTGCCTCGCCACGGCCAAACCGTTCGAGATATCAAAAATCCCCTGGCAATTTTTAATCATCAGTGTCTTGACTTCATGCTGACCGAGTTTGGTGGCGATCGGATTAATCGTCTAGGAGGAGTATATCAAATTCCAGAGCATGCGTTTTTCAAACAACCCTTAATAGCTGACTTCCTGTTGGCGTGGCGATTAACTTAGAGCGCGAAAGTTGTTCGGCCCGATGAGGTCTATATGTGTACCGAGTTTCATACTAATACGTGCAAGCATGTTTAATATATGGACCAAATTTTCAGACTTTTTTCAAGGGGGCGCTGTCGAGCCCCCCTGCCACGCCCGGGTACCAGCCTCTCCGGCGTCCTAATGGCCGCGGATTCCAATGTGTGTGCCAATTTTCAAGAGTTTTTGAGCATGTTAAGGCCCCCAAAAAGCCCCGGAAGACGGAAAAACAAAAAAAAAAAAACAAAAAAAAAATAAATAATAAATATAGCTGCGAGCAGCGATGGCGGGCCCAAGCCCGGTGGCACCGCCACCCCGGTGGCTTCAGGGCAACTGTGCACAGCGGGCAATAGGCACTTAAAACGGTTAAACATCAAAGGACTATGTCAAATTCACTCTACATTTACTGCACTACAAGGTGCCGTTATAGAGCCCCTCCTCCCTGCCCATTTTCAAAGGATTACATGTGCCAAGTTTTAACATTATTCTGATTAATTTTGAAGCAAATCAGGTAAAAATAAGAGGGTGATCTCAATGTATGCTGAAAGTGACACATTTTCTGCTTCCAGTTGGTGGCGCTATGACTTTGAATCACAATAGTCAAATCCATGTGATCAGCCTTGTACAACGAAGACTGAGCCAAAGTTTCATCAAAATCAATTAATGTATGCAGAAGTTATAACACTTTGTTGCCCTTTTCTTGCCATAAATTCGTTGCCTCGCCACGGCCAAACCGTTTGAGATATCCAAAATCCGTTTGCAATTAAACAACTTCAATGTGTTAGCAACAAGTTAAAAAAAGCTTGGTGTAAATTGGATAAACCCTGTAGGAGTAGAAGTATAAAATTCATAGCCTGTTTTTTCATAAAATTAACATTCAAACCAAAATAGCTGACTTCCTGTTGGTCGGAGCTAATGAATGTAAATTAGAAAATTGTCCGGCTTGATGAGAATAATATATGTTCCGAGTTTGGTGACTGTAGGAAAAACTAACCCCCCCACTTTTGTCAAAAGGTGGCGCTACTGAGCCCCTCCACCACGCCCATTTCTATGGCTTTGTCCATGTCTACTGGTTGACAATATTGATGTGTGTGTCGAGTTTCATGCAATTTGAAGCATGTTAAGAGCCTCAAAAACACTCAAGAATATTATTACAGTTTGACCTGTTGCCATGGCAACAATATTTCAAATATCAAAAATCCTGTCATAGGTCTACATCTGCTGTGTATTGACATTACACTGATGAAGTTTGAAGCAAATCAGGTAAAAATAAGAGGGTGATCTCAAAGCATTTTAAAAGTGATACACTTCTTGCTGCCATTTGGTGGCGCTATAACTTTGACTCACAATAGTTACATCCATGTGATCAGACTACTACAACCAACACACTCCTGAAGTTTCATAAACATCAATCAATGTATGTAGAAGTTATAACACATTTCCTGTTTCCCTTTTCTCGCCATAAATTCGTTGCCTCGCCACGGCCAAACCGTTTGAGATATCCAAAATCCGTTTGCAATTAAACAACTTCAATGTGTTCGCAACAAGTTAAAAAAAGCTTGGTGTAAATTGGATAAACCCTGTAGGAGTAGTAGTATAAAATTCATAGCATGTTTTTTCAAAAAATTAACATTCAAACCAAAATAGCTGACTTCCTGTTGGTCGGAGCTAATGAATGTAAATTAGAAAATTGTCCGGCTTGATGAGAATAATATGTGTACCGAGTTTGGTGACTGTAGGAAAAACTAACCCCCCCACTTTTGTCAAAAGGTGGCGCTACTGAGCCCCTCCACCACGCCCATTTCTATGGCTTTGTCCATGTCTACTGGTTGACAATATTGATGTGTGTGTCGAGTTTCATGCAATTTGAAGCATGTTAAGAGCCTCAAAAACACTCAAGAATATTATTACAGTTTGACCTGTTGCCATGGCAACAATATTTCAAATATCAAAAATCCTGTCATAGGTCTACATCTGCTGTGTATTGACATTACACTGATGAAGTTTGAAGCAAATCAGGTAAAAATAAGAGGGTGATCTCAAAACATTTCAAAAAGTGATACACTTCCTGCTGCCAGTTGGTGGCGCTATAACTTTGACTCACAATAGTCACATCCATGTGATCAGACTCCTATAACGAACACACTCGTGAAGTTTCATAAAGATCAATATATGTATTAAGACGTTATAACACATTTCCTGTTTCCTTTTTCTCGCCATAAATTCGTTGCCTCGCCACGGCCAAACCGTTCGAGATATCAAAAATCCCCTGGCAATTTTTAATCATCAGTGTCTTGACTTCATGCTGACCGAGTTTGGTGGCGATCGGATTAATCGTCTAGGAGGAGTATATCAAATTCCAGAGCATGCGTTTTTCAAACAACCCTTAATAGCTGACTTCCTGTTGGCGTGGCGATTAACTTAGAGCGCGAAAGTTGTTCGGCCCGATGAGGTCTATATGTGTACCGAGTTTCATACTAATACGTGCAAGCATGTTTAATATATGGACCAAATTTTCAGACTTTTTTCAAGGGGGCGCTGTCGAGCCCCCCTGCCACGCCCGGGTACCAGCCTCTCCGGCGTCCTAATGGCCGCGGATTCCAATGTGTGTGCCAATTTTCAAGAGTTTTTGAGCATGTTAAGGCCCCCAAAAAGCCCCGGAAGACGGAAAAAAAATTAAAAAAAAAATAATAAAAAAATAATAATAAATATAGCTGCGAGCAGCGATGGCGGGCCCAAGCCCGGTGGCACCGCCACCCCGGTGGCTTCAGGGCAACTGTGCACAGCGGGCAATAGGCACTTAAAACGGTTAAACATCAAAGGACTATGTCAAATTCACTCCACATTTACTGCACTACAAGGTGCCGCTATAGAGCCCCTCCTCCCTGCCCATTTTCAAAGGATTACATGTGCCAAGTTTTAACATTATTCTGATGAATTTTGAAGCAAATCAGGTAAAAATAAGAGGGTGATCTCAATGTATGCTGAAAGTGACACATTTTCTGCTTCCAGTTGGTGGCGCTATGACTTTGAATCACAATAGTCAAATCCATGTGATCAGCCTTGTACAACGAAGACTAAGCCAAAGTTTCATCAAAATCAATTAATGTATGCAGAAGTTATAACACTTTGTTTCCCTTTTCTTGCCATAAATTCGTTGCCTCGCCACGGCCAAACCGTTTGAGATATCCAAAATCCGTTTGCAATTAAACAACTTCAATGTGTTCGCAACAAGTTAAAAAAGCTTGGTGTAAATTGGATAAACCCTGTAGGAGTAGTAGTATAAAATTCATAGCCTGTTTTTTCAAAAAATTAACATTCAAACCAAAATAGCTGACTTCCTGTTGGTCGGAGCTAATGAATGTAAATTAGAAAATTGTCCGGCTTGATGAGAATAATATGTGTACCGAGTTTGGTGACTGTAGGAAAAACTAACCCCCACTTTTGTCAAAAGGTGGCGCTACTGAGCCCCTCCACCACGCCCATTTCTATGGCTTTGTCCATGTCTACTGGTTGACAATATTGATGTGTGTGTCGAGTTTCATGCAATTTGAAGCATGTTAAGAGCCTCAAAAACACTCAAGAATATTATTACAGTTTGACCTGTTGCCATGGCAACAATATTTCAAATATCAAAAATCCTGTCATAGGTCTACATCTGCTGTGTATTGACATTACACTGATGAAGTTTGAAGCAAATCAGGTAAAAATAAGAGGGTGATCTCAAAGCATTTTAAAAGTGATACACTTCTTGCTGCCATTTGGTGGCGCTATAACTTTGACTCACAATAGTTACATCCATGTGATCAGACTACTACAACCAACACACTCCTGAAGTTTCATAAACATCAATCAATGTATGCAGAAGTTATAACACATTTCCTGTTTCCCTTTTCTCGCCATAAATTCGTTGCCTCGCCACGGCCAAACCGTTTGAGATATCCAAAATCCGTTTGCAATTAAACAACTTCAATGTGTTAGCAACAAGTTAAAAAAGCTTGGTGTAAATTGGATAAACCCTGTAGGAGTAGTAGTATAAAATTCATAGCCTGTTTTTTCAAAAAATTAACATTCAAACCAAAATAGCTGACTTCCTGTTGGTCGGAGCTAATGAATGTAAATTAGAAAATTGTCCGGCTTGATGAGAATAATATGTGTACCGAGTTTGGTGACTGTAGGAAAAACTAACCCCCACTTTTGTCAAAAGGTGGCGCTACTGAGCCCCTCCACCACGCCCATTTCTATGGCTTTGTCCATGTCTACTGGTTGACAATATTGATGTGTGTGTCGAGTTTCATGCAATTTGAAGCATGTTAAGAGCCTCAAAAACACTCAAGAATATTATTACAGTTTGACCTGTTGCCATGGCAACAATATTTCAAATATCAAAAATCCTGTCATAGGTCTACATCTGCTGTGTATTGACATTACACTGATGAAGTTTGAAGCAAATCAGGTAAAAATAAGAGGGTGATCTCAAAACATTTCAAAAAGTGATACACTTCCTGCTGCCAGTTGGTGGCGCTATAACTTTGACTCACAATAGTCACATCCATGTGATCAGACTCCTATAACGAACACACTCGTGAAGTTTCATAAAGATCAATATATGTATTAAGACGTTATAACACATTTCCTGTTTCCTTTTTCTCGCCATAAATTCGTTGCCTCGCCACGGCCAAACCGTTCGAGATATCAAAAATCCCCTGGCAATTTTTAATCATCAGTGTCTTGACTTCATGCTGACCGAGTTTGGTGGCGATCGGATTAATCGTCTAGGAGGAGTATATCAAATTCCAGAGCATGCGTTTTTCAAACAACCCTTAATAGCTGACTTCCTGTTGGCGTGGCGATTAACTTAGAGCGCGAAAGTTGTTCGGCCCGATGAGGTCTATATGTGTACCGAGTTTCATACTAATACGTGCAAGCATGTTTAATATATGGACCATATTTTCAGACTTTTTTCAAGGGGGCGCTGTCGAGCCGTCCTGCCACGCCCGGGTACCAGCCTCTCCGGCGTCCTAATGGCCGCGGATTCCAATGTGTGTGCCAATTTTCAAGAGTTTTTGAGCATGTTAAGGCCCCCAAAAAGCCCCGGAAGACGGAAAAAAAAAAAAAAAAAAAAAAAAAAAAAAATAATCCTTAGAAGAACAAGAGGGCCCTGCGCGAATTTTCGCTTGGGCCCTAATAATCCTTAGAAGAACAAGAAGGCCCTGCGCGAATTTTCGCTTGGGCCCTAATAATCCTTAGAAGAACAAGAGGGCCCTGCGCGAATTTTCGCTTGGGCCCTAATAATCCTTAGAAGAACAAGAGGGCCCTGCGCGAATTTTCGCTTGGGCCCTAAAAAATAATAAATATAGCTGCGAGCAGCGATGGCGGGCCCAAGCCCGGTGGCACCGCCACCCCGGTGGCTTCAGGGCAACTGTGCACAGCGGGCAATAGGCACTTAAAACGGTTAAATATCAAAGGACTATGTCAAATTCACTCGACATTTACTGCACTACAAGGTGCCGTTATAGAGCCCCTCCTCCCTGCCCATTTTCAAAGGATTACATGTGCCAAGTTTTAACATTATTCTGATGAATTTTGAAGCAAATCAGGTAAAAATAAGAGGGTGATCTCAATGTATGCTGAAAGTGACACATTTTCTGCTTCCAGTTGGTGGCGCTATGACTTTGAATCACAATAGTCAAATCCATGTGATCAGCCTTGTACAACGAAGACTAAGCCAAAGTTTCATCAAAATCAATTAATGTATGCAGAAGTTATAACACTTTGTTTCCCTTTTCTTGCCATAAATTCGTTGCCTCGCCACGGCCAAACCGTTTGAGATATCCAAAATCCGTTTGCAATTAAACAACTTCAATGTGTTAGCAACAAGTTAAAAAAAGCTTGGTGTAAATTGGATAAACCCTGCAGGAGTAGTAGTATAAAATTCATAGCCTGTTTTTTCAAAAAATTAACATTCAAACCAAAATAGCTGACTTCCTGTTGGTCGGAGCTAATGAATGTAAATTAGAAAATTGTCCGGCTTGATGAGAATAATATGTGTACCGAGTTTGGTGACTGTAGGAAAAACTAACCCCCACTTTTGTCAAAAGGGGGCGCTACTGAGCCCCTCCACCACGCCCATTTCTATGGTTTTGTCCATGTCTACTGGTTGACAATATTGATGTGTGTGTCGAGTTTCATGCAATTTGAAGCATGTTAAGAGCCTCAAAAACACTCAAGAATATTCTTACAGTTTGACCTGTTGCCATGGCAACAATATTTCAAATATCAAAAATCCTGTCATAGGTCTACATCTGCTGTGTATTGACATTACACTGATGAAGTTTGAAGCAAATCAGGTAAAAATAAGAGGGTGATCTCAAAGCATTTTAAAAGTGATACACTTCTTGCTGCCATTTGGTGGCGCTATAACTTTGACTCAAAATAGTTACATCCATGTGATCAGACTACTACAACCAACACACTCCTGAAGTTTCATAAACATCAATCAATGTATGCAGAAGTTATAACACATTTCCTGTTTCCCTTTTCTCGCCATAAATTCGTTGCCTCGCCACGGCCAAACCGTTTGAGATATCCAAAATCCGTTTGCAATTAAACAACTTCAATGTGTTCGCAACAAGTTAAAAAAAGCTTGGTGTAAATTGGATAAACCCTGTAGGAGTAGTAGTATAAAATTCATAGCCTGTTTTTTCAAAAAATTAACATTCAAACCAAAATAGCTGACTTCCTGTTGGTCGGAGCTAATGAATGTAAATTAGAAAATTGTCCGGCTTGATGAGAATAATATGTGTACCGAGTTTGGTGACTGTAGGAAAAACTAACCCCCCCCACTTTTGTCAAAAGGTGGCGCTACTGAGCCCCTCCACCACGCCCATTTCTATGGCTTTGTCCATGTCTACTGGTTGACAATATTGATGTGTGTGTCGAGTTTCATGCAATTTGAAGCATGTTAAGAGCCTCAAAAACACTCAAGAATATTATTACAGTTTGACCTGTTGCCATGGCAACAATATTTCAAATATCAAAAATCCTGTCATAGGTCTACATCTGCTGTGTATTGACATTACACTGATGAAGTTTGAAGCAAATCTGGTAAAAATAAGAGGGTGATCTCAAAACATTTCAAAAAGTGATACACTTCCTGCTGCCATTTGGTGGCGCTATAACTTTGACTCACAATAGTTACATCCATGTGATCAGACTACTACAACCAACACACTCCTGAAGTTTCATAAACATCAATCAATGTATGCAGAAGTTATAACACATTTCCTGTTTCCCTTTTCTCGCCATAAATTCGTTGCCTCGCCACGGCCAAACCGTTTGAGATATCCAAAATCCGTTTGCAATTAAACAACTTCAATGTGTTCGCAACAAGTTAAAAAAAGCTTGGTGTAAATTGGATAAACCCTGTAGGAGTAGTAGTATAAAATTCATAGCCTGTTTTTTCAAAAAATTAACATTCAAACCAAAATAGCTGACTTCCTGTTGGTCGGAGCTAATGAATGTAAATTAGAAAATTGTCCGGCTTGATGAGAATAATATGTGTACCGAGTTTGGTGACTGTAGGAAAAACTAACCCCCACTTTTGTCAAAAGGTGGCGCTACTGAGCCCCTCCACCACGCCCATTTCTATGGCTTTGTCCATGTCTACTGGTTGACAATATTGATGTGTGTGTCGAGTTTCATGCAATTTGAAGCATGTTAAGAGCCTCAAAAACACTCAAGAATATTATTACAGTTTGACCTGTTGCCATGGCAACAATATTTCAAATATCAAAAATCCTGTCATAGGTCTACATCTGCTGTGTATTGACATTACACTGATGAAGTTTGAAGCAAATCAGGTAAAAATAAGAGGGTGATCTCAAAACATTTCAAAAAGTGATACACTTCCTGCTGCCAGTTGGTGGCGCTATAACTTTGACTCACAATAGTCACATCCATGTGATCAGACTCCTATAACGAACACACTCGTGAAGTTTCATAAAGATCAATATATGTATTAAGACGTTATAACACATTTCCTGTTTCCTTTTTCTCGCCATAAATTCGTTGCCTCGCCACGGCCAAACCGTTCGAGATATCAAAAATCCCCTGGCAATTTTTAATCATCAGTGTCTTGACTTCATGCTGACCGAGTTTGGTGGCGATCGGATTAATCGTCTAGGAGGAGTATATCAAATTCCAGAGCATGCGTTTTTCAAACAACCCTTAATAGCTGACTTCCTGTTGGCGTGGCGATTAACTTAGAGCGCGAAAGTTGTTCGGCCCGATGAGGTCTATATGTGTACCGAGTTTCATACTAATACGTGCAAGCCTGTTTAATATATGGACCAAATTTTCAGACTTTTTTCAAGGGGGCGCTGTCGAGCCCCCCTGCCACGCCCGGGTACCAGCCTCTCCGGCGTCCTAATGGCCGCGGATTCCAATGTGTGTGCCAATTTTCAAGAGTTTTTGAGCATGTTAAGGCCCCCAAAAAGCCCCGGAAGACGGAAAAAAAAAAATAAATAAATAAAAAATAATAATAATAAATATAGCTGCGAGCAGCGATGGCGGGCCCAAGCCCGGTGGCACCGCCACCCCGGTGGCTTTAGGGCAACTGTGCACAGCGGGCAATAGGCACTTAAAACGGTTAAACATCAAAGGACTATGTCAAATTCACTCCACATTTACTGCACTACAAGGTGCCGTTATAGAGCCCCTCCTCCCTGCCCATTTTCAAAGGATTACATGTGCCAAGTTTTAACATTATTCTGATGAATTTTGAAGCAAATCCGGTAAAAATAAGAGGGTGATCTCAATGTATGCTGAAAGTGACACATTTTCTGCTTCCAGTTGGTGGCGCTATGACTTTGAATCACAATAGTCAAATCCATGTGATCAGCCTTGTACAACGAAGACTAAGCCAAAGTTTCATCAAAATCAATTAATGTATGCAGAAGTTATAACACTTTGTTTCCCTTTTCTTGCCATAAATTCGTTGCCTCGCCACGGCCAAACCGTTTGAGATATCCAAAATCCGTTTGCAATTAAACAACTTCAATGTGTTAGCAACAAGTTAAAAAAAGCTTGGTGTAAATTGGATAAACCCTGTAGGAGTAGTAGTATAAAATTCATAGCCTGTTTTTTCAAAAAATTAACATTCAAACCAAAATAGCTGACTTCCTGTTGGTCGGAGCTAATGAATGTAAATTAGAAAATTGTCCGGCTTGATGAGAATAATATGTGTACCGAGTTTGGTGACTGTAGGAAAAACGAACCCCCACTTTTGTCAAAAGGTGGCGCTACTGAGCCCCTCCACCACGCCCATTTCTATGGCTTTGTCCATGTCTACTGGTTGACAATATTGATGTGTGTGTCGAGTTTCATGCAATTTGAAGCATGTTAAGAGCCTCAAAAACACTCAAGAATATTATTACAGTTTGACCTGCTGCCATGGCAACAATATTTCAAATATCAAAAATCCTGTCATAGGTCTACATCTGCTGTGTATTGACATTACACTGATGAAGTTTGAAGCAAATCAGGTAAAAATAAGAGGGTGATCTCAAAACATTTCAAAAAGTGATACACTTCCTGCTGCCAGTTGGTGGCGCTATAACTTTGACTCACAATAGTCACATCCATGTGATCAGACTCCTATAACGAACACACTCGTGAAGTTTCATAAAGATCAATATATGTATTAAGACGTTATAACACATTTCCTGTTTCCTTTTTCTCGCCATAAATTCGTTGCCTCGCCACGGCCAAACCGTTCGAGATATCAAAAATCCCCTGGCAATTTTTAATCATCAGTGTCTTGACTTCATGCTGACCGAGTTTGGTGGCGATCGGATTAATCGTCTAGGAGGAGTATATCAAATTCCAGAGCATGCGTTTTTCAAACAACCCTTAATAGCTGACTTCCTGTTGGCGTGGCGATTAACTTAGAGCGCGAAAGTTGTTCGGCCCGATGAGGTCTATATGTGTACCGAGTTTCATACTAATACGTGCAAGCATGTTTAATATATGGACCAAATTTTCAGACTTTTTTCAAGGGGGCGCTGTCGAGCCCCCCTGCCACGCCCGGGTACCAGCCTCTCCGGCGTCCTAATGGCCGCGGATTCCAATGTGTGTGCCAATTTTCAAGAGTTTTTGAGCATGTTAAGGCCCCCAAAAAGCCCCGGGAGACGGAAAAAAAAAAAAAAAAATAATAATCCTTAGAAGAACAAGAGGGCCCTGCGCGCTTAATTCGCTTGGGCCCTAATAATCCTTAGAAGAACAAGAGGGCCCTGCGCGAATTTTCGCTTGGGCCCTAAATAATAATAATCCTTAGAAGAACAAGAGGGCCCTGCGCGAATTTTCGCTTGGGCCCTAAATATAGCTGCGAGCAGCGATGGCGGGCCCAAGCCCGGTGGCACCGCCACCCCGGTGGCTTCAGGGCAACTGTGCACAGCGGGCAATAGGCACTTAAAACGGTTAAACATCAAAGGACTATGTCAAATTCACTCCACATTTACTGCACTACAAGGTGCCGTTATAGAGCCCCTCCTCCCTGCCCATTTTCAAAGGATTACATGTGCCAAGTTTTAACATTATTCTGATGAATTTTGAAGCAAATCAGGTAAAAATAAGAGGGTGATCTCAATGTATGCTGAAAGTGACACATTTTCTGCTTCCAGTTGGTGGCGCTATGACTTTGAATCACAATAGTCAAATCCATGTGATCAGCCTTGTACAACGAAGACTAAGCCAAAGTTTCATCAAAATCAATTAATGTATGCAGAAGTTATAACACTTTGTTTCCCTTTTCTTGCCATAAATTCGTTGCCTCGCCACGGCCAAACCGTTTGAGATATCCAAAATCCGTTTGCAATTAAACAACTTCAATGTGTTAGCAACAAGTTAAAAAAAGCTTGGTGTAAATTGGATAAACCCTGTAGGAGTAGTAGTATAAAATTCATAGCCTGTTTTTTCAAAAAATTAACATTCAAACCAAAATAGCTGACTTCCTGTTGGTCGGAGCTAATGAATGTAAATTAGAAAATTGTCCGGCTTGATGAGAATAATATGTGTACCGAGTTTGGTGACTGTAGGAAAAACTAACCCCCACTTTTGTCAAAAGGTGGCGCTACTGAGCCCCTCCACCACGCCCATTTCTATGGCTTTGTCCATGTCTACTGGTTGACAATATTGATGTGTGTGTCGAGTTTCATGCAATTTGAAGCATGTTAAGAGCCTCAAAAACACTCAAGAATATTATTACAGTTTGACCTGTTGCCATGGCAACAATATTTCAAATATCAAAAATCCTGTCATAGGTCTACATCTGCTGTGTATTGACATTACACTGATGAAGTTTGAAGCAAATCAGGTAAAAATAAGAGGGTGATCTCAAAACATTTCAAAAAGTGATACACTTCCTGCTGCCAGTTGGTGGCGCTATAACTTTGACTCACAATAGTCACATCCATGTGATCAGACTCCTATAACGAACACACTCGTGAAGTTTCATAAAGATCAATATATGTATTAAGACGTTATAACACATTTCCTGTTTCCTTTTTCTCGCCATAAATTCGTTGCCTCGCCACGGCCAAACCGTTCGAGATATCAAAAATCCCCTGGCAATTTTTAATCATCAGTGTCTTGACTTCATGCTGACCGAGTTTGGTGGCGATCGGATTAATCGTCTAGGAGGAGTATATCAAATTCCAGAGCATGCGTTTTTCAAACAACCCTTAATAGCTGACTTCCTGTTGGCGTGGCGATTAACTTAGAGCGCGAAAGTTGTTCGGCCCGATGAGGTCTATATGTGTACCGAGTTTCATACTAATACGTGCAAGCATGTTTAATATATGGACCATATTTTCAGACTTTTTTCAAGGGGGCGCTGTCGAGCCCCCCTGCCACGCCCGGGTACCAGCCTCTCCGGCGTCCTAATGGCCGCGGATTCCAATGTGTGTGCCAATTTTCAAGAGTTTTTGAGCATGTTAAGGCCCCCAAAAAGCCCCGGAAGACGGAAAAAAAAAAATAAATAAATAAAAAATAATAATAATAAATATAGCTGCGAGCAGCGATGGCGGGCCCAAGCCCGGTGGCACCGCCACCCCGGTGGCTTTAGGGCAACTGTGCACAGCGGGCAATAGGCACTTAAAACGGTTAAACATCAAAGGACTATGTCAAATTCACTCCACATTTACTGCACTACAAGGTGCCGTTATAGAGCCCCTCCTCCCTGCCCATTTTCAAAGGATTACATGTGCCAAGTTTTAACATTATTCTGATGAATTTTGAAGCAAATCCGGTAAAAATAAGAGGGTGATCTCAATGTATGCTGAAAGTGACACATTTTCTGCTTCCAGTTGGTGGCGCTATGACTTTGAATCACAATAGTCAAATCCATGTGATCAGCCTTGTACAACGAAGACTAAGCCAAAGTTTCATCAAAATCAATTAATGTATGCAGAAGTTATAACACTTTGTTTCCCTTTTCTTGCCATAAATTCGTTGCCTCGCCACGGCCAAACCGTTTGAGATATCCAAAATCCGTTTGCAATTAAACAACTTCAATGTGTTAGCAACAAGTTAAAAAAGCTTGGTGTAAATTGGATAAACCCTGTAGGAGTAGTAGTATAAAATTCATAGCCTGTTTTTTCAAAAAATTAACATTCAAACCAAAATAGCTGACTTCCTGTTGGTCGGAGCTAATGAATGTAAATTAGAAAATTGTCCGGCTTGATGAGAATAATATGTGTACCGAGTTTGGTGACTGTAGGAAAAACGAACCCCCCCACTTTTGTCAAAAGGTGGCGCTACTGAGCCCCTCCACCACGCCCATTTCTATGGCTTTGTCCATGTCTACTGGTTGACAATATTGATGTGTGTGTCGAGTTTCATGCAATTTGAAGCATGTTAAGAGCCTCAAAAACACTCAAGAATATTATTACAGTTTGACCTGCTGCCATGGCAACAATATTTCAAATATCAAAAATCCTGTCATAGGTCTACATCTGCTGTGTATTGACATTACACTGATGAAGTTTGAAGCAAATCAGGTAAAAATAAGAGGGTGATCTCAAAACATTTCAAAAAGTGATACACTTCCTGCTGCCAGTTGGTGGCGCTATAACTTTGACTCACAATAGTCACATCCATGTGATCAGACTCCTATAACGAACACACTCGTGAAGTTTCATAAAGATCAATATATGTATTAAGACGTTATAACACATTTCCTGTTTCCTTTTTCTCGCCATAAATTCGTTGCCTCGCCACGGCCAAACCGTTCGAGATATCAAAAATCCCCTGGCAATTTTTAATCATCAGTGTCTTGACTTCATGCTGACCGAGTTTGGTGGCGATCGGATTAATCGTCTAGGAGGAGTATATCAAATTCCAGAGCATGCGTTTTTCAAACAACCCTTAATAGCTGACTTCCTGTTGGCGTGGCGATTAACTTAGAGCGCGAAAGTTGTTCGGCCCGATGAGGTCTATATGTGTACCGAGTTTCATACTAATACGTGCAAGCATGTTTAATATATGGACCAAATTTTCAGACTTTTTTCAAGGGGGCGCTGTCGAGCCCCCCTGCCACGCCCGGGTACCAGCCTCTCCGGCGTCCTAATGGCCGCGGATTCCAATGTGTGTGCCAATTTTCAAGAGTTTTTGAGCATGTTAAGGCCCCCAAAAAGCCCCGGGAGACGGAAAAAAAAATTAAAAAAAAAATAATAATCCTTAGAAGAACAAGAGGGCCCTGCGCGCTTAATTCGCTTGGGCCCTAATAATCCTTAGAAGAACAAGAGGGCCCTGCGCGAATTTTCGCTTGGGCCCTAAATAATAATAATCCTTAGAAGAACAAGAGGGCCCTGCGCGAATTTTCGCTTGGGCCCTAAATATAGCTGCGAGCAGCGATGGCGGGCCCAAGCCCGGTGGCACCGCCACCCCGGTGGCTTCAGGGCAACTGTGCACAGCGGGCAATAGGCACTTAAAACGGTTAAACATCAAAGGACTATGTCAAATTCACTCCACATTTACTGCACTACAAGGTGCCGTTATAGAGCCCCTCCTCCCTGCCCATTTTCAAAGGATTACATGTGCCAAGTTTTAACATTATTCTGATGAATTTTGAAGCAAATCAGGTAAAAATAAGAGGGTGATCTCAATGTATGCTGAAAGTGACACATTTTCTGCTTCCAGTTGGTGGCGCTATGACTTTGAATCACAATAGTCAAATCCATGTGATCAGCCTTGTACAACGAAGACTAAGCCAAAGTTTCATCAAAATCAATTAATGTATGCAGAAG
Source organism: Chanodichthys erythropterus (assembly GCF_024489055.1). Taxonomy (NCBI): domain Eukaryota; kingdom Metazoa; phylum Chordata; class Actinopteri; order Cypriniformes; family Xenocyprididae; genus Chanodichthys; species Chanodichthys erythropterus. Next base: position 56,490,231 of record NC_090232.1, on the reverse strand, counting down.
TTATAACACTTTGTTTCCCTTTTCTTGCCATAAATTCGTTGCCTCGCCACGGCCAAACCGTTTGAGATATCCAAAATCCGTTTGCAATTAAACAACTTCAATGTGTTAGCAACAAGTTAAAAAAAGCTTGGTGTAAATTGGATAAACCCTGTAGGAGTAGTAGTATAAAATTCATAGCCTGTTTTTTCAAAAAATTAACATTCAAACCAAAATAGCTGACTTCCTGTTGGTCGGAGCTAATGAATGTAAATTAGAAAATTGTCCGGCTTGATGAGAATAATATGTGTACCGAGTTTGGTGACTGTAGGAAAAACTAACCCCCACTTTTGTCAAAAGGTGGCGCTACTGAGCCCCTCCACCACGCCCATTTCTATGGCTTTGTCCATGTCTACTGGTTGACAATATTGATGTGTGTGTCGAGTTTCATGCAATTTGAAGCATGTTAAGAGCCTCAAAAACACTCAAGAATATTATTACAGTTTGACCTGTTGCCATGGCAACAATATTTCAAATATCAAAAATCCTGTCATAGGTCTACATCTGCTGTGTATTGACATTACACTGATGAAGTTTGAAGCAAATCAGGTAAAAATAAGAGGGTGATCTCAAAACATTTCAAAAAGTGATACACTTCCTGCTGCCAGTTGGTGGCGCTATAACTTTGACTCACAATAGTCACATCCATGTGATCAGACTCCTATAACGAACACACTCGTGAAGTTTCATAAAGATCAATATATGTATTAAGACGTTATAACACATTTCCTGTTTCCTTTTTCTCGCCATAAATTCGTTGCCTCGCCACGGCCAAACCGTTCGAGATATCAAAAATCCCCTGGCAATTTTTAATCATCAGTGTCTTGACTTCATGCTGACCGAGTTTGGTGGCGATCGGATTAATCGTCTAGGAGGAGTATATCAAATTCCAGAGCATGCGTTTTTCAAACAACCCTTAATAGCTGACTTCCTGTTGGCGTGGCGATTAACTTAGAGCGCGAAAGTTGTTCGGCCCGATGAGGTCTATATGTGTACCGAGTTTCATACTAATACGTGCAAGCATGTTTAATATATGGACCAAATTTTCAGACTTTTTTCAAGGGGGCGCTGTCGAGCCCCCCTGCCACGCCCGGGTACCAGCCTCTCCGGCGTCCTAATGGCCGCGGATTCCAATGTGTGTGCCAATTTTCAAGAGTTTTTGAGCATGTTAAGGCCCCCAAAAAGCCCCGGAAGACGGAAAAAAAAAAAAAAAAAAAAAAAATAATAATCCTTAGAAGAACAAGAGGGCCCTGCGCGCTTAATTCGCTTGGGCCCTAATAATCCTTAGAAGAACAAGAGGGCCCTGCGCGAATTTTCGCTTGGGCCCTAAATAATAATAATCCTTAGAAGAACAAGAGGGCCCTGCGCGAATTTTCGCTTGGGCCCTAAATATAGCTGCGAGCAGCGATGGCGGGCCCAAGCCCGGTGGCACCGCCACCCCGGTGGCTTCAGGGCAACTGTGCACAGCGGGCAATAGGCACTTAAAACGGTTAAACATCAAAGGACTATGTCAAATTCACTCCACATTTACTGCACTACAAGGTGCCGTTATAGAGCCCCTCCTCCCTGCCCATTTTCAAAGGATTACATGTGCCAAGTTTTAACATTATTCTGATGAATTTTGAAGCAAATCAGGTAAAAATAAGAGGGTGATCTCAATGTATGCTGAAAGTGACACATTTTCTGCTTCCAGTTGGTGGCGCTATGACTTTGAATCACAATAGTCAAATCCATGTGATCAGCCTTGTACAACGAAGACTAAGCCAAAGTTTCATCAAAATCAATTAATGTATGCAGAAGTTATAACACTTTGTTTCCCTTTTCTTGCCATAAATTCGTTGCCTCGCCACGGCCAAACCGTTTGAGATATCCAAAATCCGTTTGCAATTAAACAACTTCAATGTGTTAGCAACAAGTTAAAAAAAGCTTGGTGTAAATTGGATAAACCCTGTAGGAGTAGTAGTATAAAATTCATAGCCTGTTTTTTCAAAAAATTAACATTCAAACCAAAATAGCTGACTTCCTGTTGGTCGGAGCTAATGAATGTAAATTAGAAAATTGTCCGGCTTGATGAGAATAATATGTGTACCGAGTTTGGTGACTGTAGGAAAAACTAACCCCCACTTTTGTCAAAAGGTGGCGCTACTGAGCCCCTCCACCACGCCCATTTCTATGGCTTTGTCCATGTCTACTGGTTGACAATATTGATGTGTGTGTCGAGTTTCATGCAATTTGAAGCATGTTAAGAGCCTCAAAAACACTCAAGAATATTATTACAGTTTGACCTGTTGCCATGGCAACAATATTTCAAATATCAAAAATCCTGTCATAGGTCTACATCTGCTGTGTATTGACATTACACTGATGAAGTTTGAAGCAAATCAGGTAAAAATAAGAGGGTGATCTCAAAGCATTTTAAAAGTGATACACTTCTTGCTGCCATTTGGTGGCGCTATAACTTTGACTCACAATAGTTACATCCATGTGATCAGACTACTACAACCAACACACTCCTGAAGTTTCATAAACATCAATCAATGTATGCAGAAGTTATAACACATTTCCTGTTTCCCTTTTCTCGCCATAAATTCGTTGCCTCGCCACGGCCAAATCGTTTGAGATATCCAAAATCCGTTTGCAATTAAACAACTTCAATGTGTTCGCAACAAGTTAAAAAAAGCTTGGTGTAAATTGGATAAACCCTGTAGGAGTAGTAGTATAAAATTCATAGCCTGTTTTTTCAAAAAATTAACATTCAAACCAAAATAGCTGACTTCCTGTTGGTCGGAGCTAATGAATGTAAATTAGAAAATTGTCCGGCTTGATGAGAACAATATGTGTACCGAGTTTGGTGACTGTAGGAAAAACTAACCCCCCCACTTTTGTCAAAAGGTGGCGCTACTGAGCCCCTCCACCACGCCCATTTCTATGGCTTTGTCCATGTCTACTGGTTGACAATATTGATGTGTGTGTCGAGTTTCATGCAATTTGAAGCATGTTAAGAGCCTCAAAAACTCTCAAGAATATTATTACAGTTTGACTTGTTGCCATGGCAACAATATTTCAAATATCAAAAATCCTGTCATAGGTCTACATCTGCTGTGTATTGACATTACACTGATGAAGTTTGAAGCAAATCAGGTAAAAATAAGAGGGTGATCTCAAAACATTTCAAAAAGTGATACACTTCCTGCTGCCAGTTGGTGGCGCTATAACTTTGACTCACAATAGTCACATCCATGTGATCAGACTCCTATAACGAACACACTCGTGAAGTTTCATAAAGATCAATATATGTATTAAGACGTTATAACACATTTCCTGTTTCCTTTTTCTCGCCATAAATTCGTTGCCTCGCCACGGCCAAACCGTTCGAGATATCAAAAATCCCCTGGCAATTTTTAATCATCAGTGTCTTGACTTCATGCTGACCGAGTTTGGTGGCGATCGGATTAATCGTCTAGGAGTATATCAAATTCCAGAGCATGCGTTTTTCAAACAACCCTTAATAGCTGACTTCCTGTTGGCGTGGCGATTAACTTAGAGCGCGAAAGTTGTTCGGCCCGATGAGGTCTATATGTGTACCGAGTTTCATACTAATACGTGCAAGCATGTTTAATATATGGACCAAATTTTCAGACTTTTTTCAAGGGGGCGCTGTCGAGCCCCCCTGCCACGCCCGGGTACCAGCCTCTCCGGCGTCCTAATGGCCGCGGATTCCAATGTGTGTGCCAATTTTCAAGAGTTTTTGAGCATGTTAAGGCCCCCAAAAAGCCCCGGAAGACGGAAAAAAAAAATATAAAAAAAAATAATAATAATAAATATAGCTGCGAGCAGCGATGGCGGGCCCAAGCCCGGTGGCACCGCCACCCCGGTGGCTTCAGGGCAACTGTGCACAGCGGGCAATAGGCACTTAAAACGGTTAAACATCAAAGGACTATGTCAAATTCACTCCACATTTACTGCACTACAAGGTGCCGTAATAGAGCCCCTCCTCCCTGCCCATTTTCAAAGGATTACATGTGCCAAGTTTTAACATTATTCTGATGAATTTTGAAGCAAATCAGGTAAAAATAAGAGGGTGATCTCAATGTATGCTGAAAGTGACACATTTTCTGCTTCCAGTTGGTGGCGCTATGACTTTGAATCACAATAGTCAAATCCATGTGATCAGCCTTGTACAACGAAGACTAAGCCAAAGTTTCATCAAAATCAATTAATGTATGCAGAAGTTATAACACTTTGTTTCCCTTTTCTTGCCTTAAATTCGTTGCCTCGCCACGGCCAAACCGTTTGAGATATCCAAAATCCGTTTGCAATTAAACAACTTCAATGTGTTAGCAACAAGTTAAAAAAAGCTTAGTGTAAATTGGATAAACCCTGTAGGAGTAGTAGTATAAAATTCATAGCCTGTTTTTTAAAAAAATTAACATTCAAACCAAAATAGCTGACTTCCTGTTGGTCGGAGCTAATGAATGTAAATTAGAAAATTGTCCGGCTTGATGAGAATAATATGTGTACCGAGTTTGGTGACTGTAGGAAAATCTAAACCCCACTTTTGTCAAAAGGTGGCGCTACTGAGCCCCTCCACCACGCCCATTTCTATGGCTTTGTCCATGTCTACTGGTTGACAATATTGATGTGTGTGTCGAGTTTCATGCAATTTGAAGCATGTTAAGAGCCTCAAAAACACTCAAGAATATTATTACAGTTTGACCTGTTGCCATGGCAACAATATTTCAAATATCAAAAATCCTGTCATAGGTCTACATCTGCTGTGTATTGACATTACACTGATGAAGTTTGAAGCAAATCAGGTAAAAATAAGAGGGTGATCTCAAAGCATTTTAAAAGTGATACACTTCTTGCTGCCATTTGGTGGCGCTATAACTTTGACTCACAATAGTTACATCCATGTGATCAGACTACTACAACCAACACACTCCTGAAGTTTCATAAACATCAATCAATGTATGCAGAAGTTATAACACATTTCCTGTTTCCCTTTTCTCGCCATAAATTCGTTGCCTCGCCACGGCCAAACCGTTTGAGATATCCAAAATCCGTTTGCAATTAAACAACTTCAATGTGTTCGCAACAAGTTAAAAAAAGCTTGGTGTAAATTGGATAAACCCTGTAGGAGTAGTAGTATAAAATTCATAGCCTGTTTTTTCAAAAAATTAACATTCAAACCAAAATAGCTGACTTCCTGTTGGTCGGAGCTAATGAATGTAAATTAGAAAATTGTCCGGCTTGATGAGAATAATATGTGTACCGAGTTTGGTGACTGTAGGAAAAACGAACCCCCACTTTTGTCAAAAGGTGGCGCTACTGAGCCCCTCCACCACGCCCATTTCTATGGCTTTGTCCATGTCTACTGGTTGACAATATTGATGTGTGTGTCGAGTTTCATGCAATTTGAAGCATGTTAAGAGCCTCAAAAACACTCAAGAATATTATTACAGTTTGACCTGTTGCCATGGCAACAATATTTCAAATATCAAAAATCCTGTCATAGGTCTACATCTGCTGTGTATTGACATTACACTGATGAAGTTTGAAGCAAATCAGGTAAAAATAAGAGGGTGATCTCAAAACATTTCAAAAAGTGATACACTTCCTGCTGCCAGTTGGTGGCGCTATAACTTTGACTCACAATAGTCACATCCATGTGATCAGACTCCTATAACGAACACACTCGTGAAGTTTCATAAAGATCAATATATGTATTAAGACGTTATAACACATTTCCTGTTTCCTTTTTCTCGCCATAAATTCGTTGCCTCGCCACGGCCAAACCGTTCGAGATATCAAAAATCCCCTGGCAATTTTTAATCATCAGTGTCTTGACTTCATGCTGACCGAGTTTGGTGGCGATCGGATTAATCGTCTAGGAGGAGTATATCAAATTCCAGAGCATGCGTTTTTCAAACAACCCTTAATAGCTGACTTCCTGTTGGCGTGGCGATTAACTTAGAGCGCGAAAGTTGTTCGGCCCGATGAGGTCTATATGTGTACCGAGTTTCATACTAATACGTGCAAGCATGTTTAATATATGGACCAAATTTTCAGACTTTTTTCAAGGGGGCGCTGTCGAGCCCCCCTGCCACGCCCGGGTACCAGCCTCTCCGGCGTCCTAATGGCCGCGGATTCCAATGTGTGTGCCAATTTTCAAGAGTTTTTGAGCATGTTAAGGCCCCCAAAAAGCCCCGGAAGACGGAAAAAAAATAAAAAAAAAAAAATAAAAAAAAAATAATAATAATCCTTAGAAGAACAAGAGGGCCCTGCGAGAATTTTCGCTTGGGCCCTAATAATAATCCTTAGAAGAACAAGAGGGCCCTGCGCGAATTTTCGCTTGGGCCCTAAATATAGCTGCGAGCAGCGATGGCGGGCCCAAGCCCGGTGGCACCGCCACCCCGGTGGCTTCAGGGCAACTGTGCACAGCGGGCAATAGGCACTTAAAACGGTTAAACATCAAAGGACTATGTCAAATTCACTCCACATTTACTGCACTACAAGGTGCCGCTATAGAGCCCCTCCTCCCTGCCCATTTTCAAAGGATTACATGTGCCAAGTTTTAACATTATTCTGATGAATTTTGAAGCAAATCAGGTAAAAATAAGAGGGTGATCTCAATGTATGCTGAAAGTGACACATTTTCTGCTTCCAGTTGGTGGCGCTATGACTTTGAATCACAATAGTCAAATCCATGTGATCAGCCTTGTACAACGAAGACTAAGCCAAAGTTTCATCAAAATCAATTAATGTATGCAGAAGTTATAACACTTTGTTTCCCTTTTCTTGCCATAAATTCGTTGCCTCGCCACGGCCAAACCGTTTGAGATATCCAAAATCCGTTTGCAATTAAACAACTTCAATGTGTTAGCAACAAGTTAAAAAAAGCTTGGTGTAAATTGGATAAACCCTGTAGGAGTAGTAGTATAAAATTCATAGCCTGTTTTTTCAAAAAATTAACATTCAAACCAAAATAGCTGACTTCCTGTTGGTCGGAGCTAATGAATGTAAATTAGAAAATTGTCCGGCTTGATGAGAATAATATGTGTACCGAGTTTGGTGACTGTAGGAAAAACTAACCCCCCCACTTTTGTCAAAAGGTGGCGCTACTGAGCCCCTCCACCATGCCCATTTCTATGGCTTTGTCCATGTCTACTGGTTGACAATATTGATGTGTGTGTCGAGTTTCATGCAATTTGAAGCATGTTAAGAGCCTCAAAAACACTCAAGAATATTATTACAGTTTGACCTGTTGCCATGGCAACAATATTTCAAATATCAAAAATCCTGTCATAGGTCTACATCTGCTGTGTATTGACATTACACTGATGAAGTTTGAAGCAAATCAGGTAAAAATAAGAGGGTGATCTCAAAACATTTCAAAAAGTGATACACTTCCTGCTGCCAGTTGGTGGCGCTATAACTTTGACTCAGAATAGTCACATCCATGTGATCAGACTCCTATAACGAACACACTCGTGAAGTTTCATAAAGATCAATATATGTATTAAGACGTTATAACACATTTCCTGTTTCCTTTTTCTCGCCATAAATTCGTTGCCTCGCCACGGCCAAACCGTTCGAGATATCAAAAATCCCCTGGCAATTTTTAATCATCAGTGTCTTGACTTCATGCTGACCGAGTTTGGTGGCGATCGGATTAATCGTCTAGGAGGAGTATATCAAATTCCAGAGCATGCGTTTTTCAAACAACCCTTAATAGCTGACTTCCTGTTGGCGTGGCGATTAACTTAGAGCGCGAAAGTTGTTCGGCCCGATGAGGTCTATATGTGTACCGAGTTTCATACTAATACGTGCAAGCATGTTTAATATATGGACCAAATTTTCAGACTTTTTTCAAGGGGGCGCTGTCGAGCCCCCCTGCCACGCCCGGGTACCAGCCTCTCCGGCGTCCTAATGGCCGCGGATTCCAATGTGTGTGCCAATTTTCAAGAGTTTTTGAGCATGTTAAGGCCCCCAAAAAGCCCCGGAAGACGGAAAAAAAAAAATAAAAAAAAAAAATAATAATCCTTAGAAGAACAAGAGGGCCCTGCGCGAATTTTCGCTTGGGCCCTAAATATAGCTGCGAGCAGCGATGGCGGGCCCAAGCCCGGTGGCACCGCCACCCCGGTGGCTTCAGGGCAACTGTGCACAGCGGGCAATAGGCACTTAAAACGGTTAAACATCAAAGGACTATGTCAAATTCACTCCACATTTACTGCACTACAAGGTGCCGCTATAGAGCCCCTCCTCCCTGCCCATTTTCAAAGGATTACATGTGCCAAGTTTTAACATTATTCTCATGAATTTTGAAGCAAATCAGGTAAAAATAAGAGGGTGATCTCAATGTATGCTGAAAGTGACACATTTTCTGCTTCCAGTTGGTGGCGCTATGACTTTGAATCACAATAGTCAAATCCATGTGATCAGCCTTGTACAACGAAGACTAAGCCAAAGTTTCATCAAAATCAATTAATGTATGCAGAAGTTATAACACTTTGTTTCCCTTTTCTTGCCATAAATTCGTTGCCTCGCCACGGCCAAACCGTTTGAGATATCCAAAATCCGTTTGCAATTAAACAACTTCAATGTGTTAGCAACAAGTTAAAAAAAGCTTGGTGTAAATTGGATAAACCCTGTAGGAGTAGTAGTATAAAATTCATAGCCTGTTTTTTCAAAAAATTAACATTCAAACCAAAATAGCTGACTTCCTGTTGGTCGGAGCTAATGAATGTAAATTAGAAAATTGTCCGGCTTGATGAGAATAATATGTGTTCCGAGTTTGGTGACTGTAGGAAAAACTAACCCCCACTTTTGTCAAAAGGTGGCGCTACTGAGCCCCTCCACCACGCCCATTTCTATGGCTTTGTCCATGTCTACTGGTTGACAATATTGATGTGTGTGTCGAGTTTCATGCAATTTGAAGCATGTTAAGAGCCTCAAAAACACTCAAGAATATTATTACAGTTTGATCTGTTGCCATGGCAACAATATTTCAAATATCAAAAATCCTGTCATAGGTCTACATCTGCTGTGTATTGACATTACACTGATGAAGTTTGAAGCAAATCAGGTAAAAATAAGAGGGTGATCTCAAAGCATTTTAAAAGTGATACACTTCTTGCTGCCATTTGGTGGCGCTATAACTTTGACTCACAATAGTTACATCCATGTGATCAGACTACTACAACCAACACACTCCTGAAGTTTCATAAACATCAATCAATGTATGCAGAAGTTATAACACATTTCCTGTTTCCCTTTTCTCGCCATAAATTCGTTGCCTCGCCACGGCCAAACCGTTTGAGATATCCAAAATCCGTTTGCAATTAAACAACTTCAATGTGTTCGCAACAAGTTAAAAAAGCTTGGTGTAAATTGGATAAACCCTGTAGGAGTAGTAGTATAAAATTCATAGCCTGTTTTTTCAAAAAATTAACATTCAAACCAAAATAGCTGACTTCCTGTTGGTCGGAGCTAATGAATGTAAATTAGAAAATTGTCCGGCTTGATGAGAATAATATGTGTACCGAGTTTGGTGACTGTAGGAAAAACTAACCCCCACTTTTGTCAAAAGGTGGCGCTACTGAGCCCCTCCACCACGCCCATTTCTATGGCTTTGTCCATGTCTACTGGTTGACAATATTGATGTGTGTGTCGAGTTTCATGCAATTTGAAGCATGTTAAGAGCCTCAAAAACACTCAAGAATATTATTACAGTTTGACCTGTTGCCATGGCAACAATATTTCAAATATCAAAAATCCTGTCATAGGTCTACATCTGCTGTGTATTGACATTACACTGATGAAGTTTGAAGCAAATCAGGTAAAAATAAGAGGGTGAACTCAAAACATTTCAAAAAGTGATACACTTCCTGCTGCCAGTTGGTGGCGCTATAACTTTGACTCACAATAGTCACATCCATGTGATCAGACTCCTATAACGAACACACTCGTGAAGTTTCATAAAGATCAATATATGTATTAAGACGTTATAACACATTTCCTGTTTCCTTTTTCTCGCCATAAATTCGTTGCCTCGCCACGGCCAAACCGTTCGAGATATCAAAAATCCCCTGGCAATTTTTAATCATCAGTGTCTTGACTTCATGCTGACCGAGTTTGGTGGCGATCGGATTAATCGTCTAGGAGGAGTATATCAAATTCCAGAGCATGCGTTTTTCAAACAACCCTTAATAGCTGACTTCCTGTTGGCGTGGCGATTAACTTAGAGCGCGAAAGTTGTTCGGCCCGATGAGGTCTATATGTGTACCGAGTTTCATACTAATACGTGCAAGCATGTTTAATATATGGACCAAATTTTCAGACTTTTTTCAAGGGGGCGCTGTCGAGCCCCCCTGCCACGCCCGGGTACCAGCCTCTCCGGCGTCCTAATGGCCGCGGATTCCAATGTGTGTGCCAATTTTCAAGAGTTTTTGAGCATGTTAAGGCCCCCAAAAAGCCCCGGAAGACGGAAAAAAAATAAAAAAAATAAAATAAAAAAAAAATAATAATAATCCTTAGAAGAACAAGAGGGCCCTGCGCGAATTTTCGCTTGGGCCCTAATAATAATCCTTAGAAGAACAAGAGGGCCCTGCGCGAATTTTCGCTTGGGCCCTAAATATAGCTGCGAGCAGCGATGGCGGGCCCAAGCCCGGTGGCACCGCCACCCCGGTGGCTTCAGGGCAACTGTGCACAGCGGGCAATAGGCACTTAAAACGGTTAAACATCAAAGGACTATGTCAAATTCACTCCACATTTACTGCACTACAAGGTGCCGCTATAGAGCCCCTCCTCCCTGCCCATTTTCAAAGGATTACATGTGCCAAGTTTTAACATTATTCTGATGAATTTTGAAGCAAATCAGGTAAAAATAAGAGGGTGATCTCAATGTATGCTGAAAGTGACACATTTTCTGCTTCCAGTTGGTGGCGCTATGACTTTGAATCACAATAGTCAAATCCATGTGATCAGCCTTGTACAACGAAGACTAAGCCAAAGTTTCATCAAAATCAATTAATGTATGCAGAAGTTATAACACTTTGTTTCCCTTTTCTTGCCATAAATTCGTTGCCTCGCCACGGCCAAACCGTTTGAGATATCCAAAATCCGTTTGCAATTAAACAACTTCAATGTGTTAGCAACAAGTTAAAAAAAGCTTGGTGTAAATTGGATAAACCCTGTAGGAGTAGTAGTATAAAATTCATAGCCTGTTTTTTCAAAAAATTAACATTCAAACCAAAATAGCTGACTTCCTGTTGGTCGGAGCTAATGAATGTAAATTAGAAAATTGTCCGGCTTGATGAGAATAATATGTGTACCGAGTTTGGTGACTGTAGGAAAAACTAACCCCCACTTTTGTCAAAAGGTGGCGCTACTGAGCCCCTCCACCATGCCCATTTCTATGGCTTTGTCCATGTCTACTGGTTGACAATATTGATGTGTGTGTCGAGTTTCATGCAATTTGAAGCATGTTAAGAGCCTCAAAAACACTCAAGAATATTATTACAGTTTGACCTGTTGCCATGGCAACAATATTTCAAATATCAAAAATCCTGTCATAGGTCTACATCTGCTGTGTATTGACATTACACTGATGAAGTTTGAAGCAAATCAGGTAAAAATAAGAGGGTGATCTCAAAACATTTCAAAAAGTGATACACTTCCTGCTGCCAGTTGGTGGCGCTATAACTTTGACTCACAATAGTCACATCCATGTGATCAGACTCCTATAACGAACACACTCGTGAAGTTTCATAAAGATCAATATATGTATTAAGACGTTATAACACATTTCCTGTTTCCTTTTTCTCGCCATAAATTCGTTGCCTCGCCACGGCCAAACCGTTCGAGATATCAAAAATCCCCTGGCAATTTTTAATCATCAGTGTCTTGACTTCATGCTGACCGAGTTTGGTGGCGATCGGATTAATCGTCTAGGAGGAGTATATCAAATTCCAGAGCATGCGTTTTTCAAACAACCCTTAATAGCTGACTTCCTGTTGGCGTGGCGATTAACTTAGAGCGCGAAAGTTGTTCGGCCCGATGAGGTCTATATGTGTACCGAGTTTCATACTAATACGTGCAAGCATGTTTAATATATGGACCAAATTTTCAGACTTTTTTCAAGGGGGCGCTGTCGAGCCCCCCTGCCACGCCCGGGTACCAGCCTCTCCGGCGTCCTAATGGCCGCGGATTCCAATGTGTGTGCCAATTTTCAAGAGTTTTTGAGCATGTTAAGGCCCCCAAAAAGCCCCGGAAGACGGAAAAAAAAAATAAAAAAAAAAAAATAATAATCCTTAGAAGAACAAGAGGGCCCTGCGCGAATTTTCGCTTGGGCCCTAAATATAGCTGCGAGCAGCGATGGCGGGCCCAAGCCCGGTGGCACCGCCACCCCGGTGGCTTCAGGGCAACTGTGCACAGCGGGCAATAGGCACTTAAAACGGTTAAACATCAAAGGACTATGTCAAATTCACTCCACATTTACTGCACTACAAGGTGCCGCTATAGAGCCCCTCCTCCCTGCCCATTTTCAAAGGATTACATGTGCCAAGTTTTAACATTATTCTCATGAATTTTGAAGCAAATCAGGTAAAAATAAGAGGGTGATCTCAATGTATGCTGAAAGTGACACATTTTCTGCTTCCAGTTGGTGGCGCTATGACTTTGAATCACAATAGTCAAATCCATGTGATCAGCCTTGTACAACGAAGACTAAGCCAAAGTTTCATCAAAATCAATTAATGTATGCAGAAGTTATAACACTTTGTTTCCCTTTTCTTGCCATAAATTCGTTGCCTCGCCACGGCCAAACCGTTTGAGATATCCAAAATCCGTTTGCAATTAAACAACTTCAATGTGTTAGCAACAAGTTAAAAAAGCTTGGTGTAAATTGGATAAACCCTGTAGGAGTAGTAGTATAAAATTCATAGCCTGTTTTTTCAAAAAATTAACATTCAAACCAAAATAGCTGACTTCCTGTTGGTCGGAGCTAATGAATGTAAATTAGAAAATTGTCCGGCTTGATGAGAATAATATGTGTACCGAGTTTGGTGACTGTAGGAAAAACTAACCCCCACTTTTGTCAAAAGGTGGCGCTACTGAGCCCCTCCACCACGCCCATTTCTATGGCTTTGTCCATGTCTACTGGTTGACAATATTGATGTGTGTGTCGAGTTTCATGCAATTTGAAGCATGTTAAGAGCCTCAAAAACACTCAAGAATATTATTACAGTTTGATCTGTTGCCATGGCAACAATATTTCAAATATCAAAAATCCTGTCATAGGTCTACATCTGCTGTGTATTGACATTACACTGATGAAGTTTGAAGCAAATCAGGTAAAAATAAGAGGGTGATCTCAAAGCATTTTAAAAGTGATACACTTCTTGCTGCCATTTGGTGGCGCTATAACTTTGACTCACAATAGTTACATCCATGTGATCAGACTACTACAACCAACACACTCCTGAAGTTTCATAAACATCAATCAATGTATGCAGAAGTTATAACACATTTCCTGTTTCCCTTTTCTCGCCATAAATTCGTTGCCTCGCCACGGCCAAACCGTTTGAGATATCCAAAATCCGTTTGCAATTAAACAACTTCAATGTGTTCGCAACAAGTTAAAAAAAGCTTGGTGTAAATTGGATAAACCCTGTAGGAGTAGTAGTATAAAATTCATAGCCTGTTTTTTCAAAAAATTAACATTCAAACCAAAATAGCTGACTTCCTGTTGGTCGGAGCTAATGAATGTAAATTAGAAAATTGTCCGGCTTGATGAGAATAATATGTGTACCGAGTTTGGTGACTGTAGGAAAAACTAACCCCCACTTTTGTCAAAAGGTGGCGCTACTGAGCCCCTCCACCACGCCCATTTCTATGGCTTTGTCCATGTCTACTGGTTGACAATATTGATGTGTGTGTCGAGTTTCATGCAATTTGAAGCATGTTAAGAGCCTCAAAAACACTCAAGAATATTATTACAGTTTGACCTGTTGCCATGGCAACAATATTTCAAATATCAAAAATCCTGTCATAGGTCTACATCTGCTGTGTATTGACATTACACTGATGAAGTTTGAAGCAAATCAGGTAAAAATAAGAGGGTGATCTCAAAACATTTCAAAAAGTGATACACTTCCTGCTGCCAGTTGGTGGCGCTATAACTTTGACTCACAATAGTCACATCCATGTGATCAGACTCCTATAACGAACACACTCGTGAAGTTTCATAAAGATCAATATATGTATTAAGACGTTATAACACATTTCCTGTTTCCTTTTTCTCGCCATAAATTCGTTGCCTCGCCACGGCCAAACCGTTCGAGATATCAAAAATCCCCTGGCAATTTTTAATCATCAGTGTCTTGACTTCATGCTGACCGAGTTTGGTGGCGATCGGATTAATCGTCTAGGAGGAGTATATCAAATTCCAGAGCATGCGTTTTTCAAACAACCCTTAATAGCTGACTTCCTGTTGGCGTGGCGATTAACTTAGAGCGCGAAAGTTGTTCGGCCCGATGAGGTCTATATGTGTACCGAGTTTCATACTAATACGTGCAAGCATGTTTAATATATGGACCAAATTTTCAGACTTTTTTCAAGGGGGCGCTGTCGAGCCCCCCTGCCACGCCCGGGTACCAGCCTCTCCGGCGTCCTAATGGCCGCGGATTCCAATGTGTGTGCCAATTTTCAAGAGTTTTTGAGCATGTTAAGGCCCCCAAAAAGCCCCGGAAGACGGAAAAAAAATAAAAAAAATAAAATAAAAAAAAAATAATAATAATCCTTAGAAGAACAAGAGGGCCCTGCGCGAATTTTCGCTTGGGCCCTAATAATAATCCTTAGAAGAACAAGAGGGCCCTGCGCGAATTTTCGCTTGGGCCCTAAATATAGCTGCGAGCAGCGATGGCGGGCCCAAGCCCGGTGGCACCGCCACCCCGGTGGCTTCAGGGCAACTGTGCACAGCGGGCAATAGGCACTTAAAACGGTTAAACATCAAAGGACTATGTCAAATTCACTCCACATTTACTGCACTACAAGGTGCCGCTATAGAGCCCCTCCTCCCTGCCCATTTTCAAAGGATTACATGTGCCAAGTTTTAACATTATTCTGATGAATTTTGAAGCAAATCAGGTAAAAATAAGAGGGTGATCTCAATGTATGCTGAAAGTGACACATTTTCTGCTTCCAGTTGGTGGCGCTATGACTTTGAATCACAATAGTCAAATCCATGTGATCAGCCTTGTACAACGAAGACTAAGCCAAAGTTTCATCAAAATCAATTAATGTATGCAGAAGTTATAACACTTTGTTTCCCTTTTCTTGCCATAAATTCGTTGCCTCGCCACGGCCAAACCGTTTGAGATATCCAAAATCCGTTTGCAATTAAACAACTTCAATGTGTTAGCAACAAGTTAAAAAAAGCTTGGTGTAAATTGGATAAACCCTGTAGGAGTAGTAGTATAAAATTCATAGCCTGTTTTTTCAAAAAATTAACATTCAAACCAAAATAGCTGACTTCCTGTTGGTCGGAGCTAATGAATGTAAATTAGAAAATTGTCCGGCTTGATGAGAATAATATGTGTACCGAGTTTGGTGACTGTAGGAAAAACTAACCCCCACTTTTGTCAAAAGGTGGCGCTACTGAGCCCCTCCACCATGCCCATTTCTATGGCTTTGTCCATGTCTACTGGTTGACAATATTGATGTGTGTGTCGAGTTTCATGCAATTTGAAGCATGTTAAGAGCCTCAAAAACACTCAAGAATATTATTACAGTTTGACCTGTTGCCATGGCAACAATATTTCAAATATCAAAAATCCTGTCATAGGTCTACATCTGCTGTGTATTGACATTACACTGATGAAGTTTGAAGCAAATCAGGTAAAAATAAGAGGGTGATCTCAAAACATTTCAAAAAGTGATACACTTCCTGCTGCCAGTTGGTGGCGCTATAACTTTGACTCACAATAGTCACATCCATGTGATCAGACTCCTATAACGAACACACTCGTGAAGTTTCATAAAGATCAATATATGTATTAAGACGTTATAACACATTTCCTGTTTCCTTTTTCTCGCCATAAATTCGTTGCCTCGCCACGGCCAAACCGTTCGAGATATCAAAAATCCCCTGGCAATTTTTAATCATCAGTGTCTTGACTTCATGCTGACCGAGTTTGGTGGCGATCGGATTAATCGTCTAGGAGGAGTATATCAAATTCCAGAGCATGCGTTTTTCAAACAACCCTTAATAGCTGACTTCCTGTTGGCGTGGCGATTAACTTAGAGCGCGAAAGTTGTTCGGCCCGATGAGGTCTATATGTGTACCGAGTTTCATACTAATACGTGCAAGCATGTTTAATATATGGACCAAATTTTCAGACTTTTTTCAAGGGGGCGCTGTCGAGCCCCCCTGCCACGCCCGGGTACCAGCCTCTCCGGCGTCCTAATGGCCGCGGATTCCAATGTGTGTGCCAATTTTCAAGAGTTTTTGAGCATGTTAAGGCCCCCAAAAAGCCCCGGAAGACGGAAAAAAAAAATAAAAAAATAATAATCCTTAGAAGAACAAGAGGGCCCTGCGCGAATTTTCGCTTGGGCCCTAAATATAGCTGCGAGCAGCGATGGCGGGCCCAAGCCCGGTGGCACCGCCACCCCGGTGGCTTCAGGGCAACTGTGCACAGCGGGCAATAGGCACTTAAAACGGTTAAACATCAAAGGACTATGTCAAATTCACTCCACATTTACTGCACTACAAGGTGCCGCTATAGAGCCCCTCCTCCCTGCCCATTTTCAAAGGATTACATGTGCCAAGTTTTAACATTATTCTCATGAATTTTGAAGCAAATCAGGTAAAAATAAGAGGGTGATCTCAATGTATGCTGAAAGTGACACATTTTCTGCTTCCAGTTGGTGGCGCTATGACTTTGAATCACAATAGTCAAATCCATGTGATCAGCCTTGTACAACGAAGACTAAGCCAAAGTTTCATCAAAATCAATTAATGTATGCAGAAGTTATAACACTTTGTTTCCCTTTTCTTGCCATAAATTCGTTGCCTCGCCACGGCCAAACCGTTTGAGATATCCAAAATCCGTTTGCAATTAAACAACTTCAATGTGTTAGCAACAAGTTAAAAAAAGCTTGGTGTAAATTGGATAAACCCTGTAGGAGTAGTAGTATAAAATTCATAGCCTGTTTTTTCAAAAAATTAACATTCAAACCAAAATAGCTGACTTCCTGTTGGTCGGAGCTAATGAATGTAAATTAGAAAATTGTCCGGCTTGATGAGAATAATATGTGTACCGAGTTTGGTGACTGTAGGAAAAACTAACCCCCCCACTTTTGTCAAAAGGTGGCGCTACTGAGCCCCTCCACCACGCCCATTTCTATGGCTTTGTCCATGTCTACTGGTTGACAATATTGATGTGTGTGTCGAGTTTCATGCAATTTGAAGCATGTTAAGAGCCTCAAAAACACTCAAGAATATTATTACAGTTTGATCTGTTGCCATGGCAACAATATTTCAAATATCAAAAATCCTGTCATAGGTCTACATCTGCTGTGTATTGACATTACACTGATGAAGTTTGAAGCAAATCAGGTAAAAATAAGAGGGTGATCTCAAAGCATTTTAAAAGTGATACACTTCTTGCTGCCATTTGGTGGCGCTATAACTTTGACTCAAAATAGTTACATCCATGTGATCAGACTACTACAACCAACACACTCCTGAAGTTTCATAAACATCAATCAATGTATGCAGAAGTTATAACACATTTCCTGTTTCCCTTTTCTCGCCATAAATTCGTTGCCTCGCCACGGCCAAACCGTTTGAGATATCCAAAATCCGTTTGCAATTAAACAACTTCAATGTGTTCGCAACAAGTTAAAAAAAGCTTGGTGTAAATTGGATAAACCCTGTAGGAGTAGTAGTATAAAATTCATAGCCTGTTTTTTCAAAAAATTTACATTCAAACCAAAATAGCTGACTTCCTGTTGGTCGGAGCTAATGAATGTAAATTAGAAAATTGTCCGGCTTGATGAGAATAATATGTGTACCGAGTTTGGTGACTGTAGGAAAAACTAACCCCCACTTTTGTCAAAAGGTGGCGCTACTGAGCCCCTCCACCACGCCCATTTCTATGGCTTTGTCCATGTCTACTGGTTGACAATATTGATGTGTGTGTCGAGTTTCATGCAATTTGAAGCATGTTAAGAGCCTCAAAAACACTCAAGAATATTATTACAGTTTGACCTGTTGCCATGGCAACAATATTTCAAATATCAAAAATCCTGTCATAGGTCTACATCTGCTGTGTATTGACATTACACTGATGAAGTTTGAAGCAAATCAGGTAAAAATAAGAGGGTGATCTCAAAACATTTCAAAAAGTGATACACTTCCTGCTGCCAGTTGGTGGCGCTATAACTTTGACTCACAATAGTCACATCCATGTGATCAGACTCCTATAACGAACACACTCGTGAAGTTTCATAAAGATCAATATATGTATTAAGACGTTATAACACATTTCCTGTTTCCTTTTTCTCGCCATAAATTCGTTGCCTCGCCACGGCCAAACCGTTCGAGATATCAAAAATCCCCTGGCAATTTTTAATCATCAGTGTCTTGACTTCATGCTGACCGAGTTTGGTGGCGATCGGATTAATCGTCTAGGAGGAGTATATCAAATTCCAGAGCATGCGTTTTTCAAACAACCCTTAATAGCTGACTTCCTGTTGGCGTGGCGATTAACTTAGAGCGCGAAAGTTGTTCGGCCCGATGAGGTCTATATGTGTACCGAGTTTCATACTAATACGTGCAAGCATGTTTAATATATGGACCAAATTTTCAGACTTTTTTATTGGGGGCGCTGGCGAGCCCCCCTGCCACGCCCGGGTACCAGCCTCTCCGGCGTCCTAATGGCCGCGGATTCCAATGTGTGTGCCAATTTTCAAGAGTTTTTGAGCATGTTAAGGCCCCCAAAAAGCCCCGGAAGACGAAAAAAAAAAATAAATAAATAAATAAATAAATAAATATAGCTGCGAGCAGCGATGGCGGGCCCAAGCCCGGTGGCACCGCCACCCCGGTGGCTTCAGGGCAACTGTGCACAGCGGGCAATAGGCACTTAAAACGGTTAAACATCAAAGGACTATGTCAAATTCACTCCACATTTACTGCACTACAAGGTGCCGCTATAGAGCCCCTCCTCCCTGCCCATTTTCAAAGGATTACATGTGCCAAGTTTTAACATTATTCTGATGAATTTTGAAGCAAATCAGGTAAAAATAAGAGGGTGATCTCAATGTATGCTGAAAGTGACACATTTTCTGCTTCCAGTTGGTGGCGCTATGACTTTGAATCACAATAGTCAAATCCATGTGATCAGCCTTGTACAACGAAGACTAAGCCAAAGTTTCATCAAAATCAATTAATGTATGCAGAAGTTATAACACTTTGTTTCCCTTTTCTTGCCATAAATTCGTTGCCTCGCCACAGCCAAACCGTTTGAGATATCCAAAATCCGTTTGCAATTAAACAACTTCAATGTGTTAGCAACAAGTTAAAAAAGCTTGGTGTAAATTGGATAAACCCTGTAGGAGTAGTAGTATAAAATTCATAGCCTGTTTTTTCAAAAAATTAACATTCAAACCAAAATAGCTGACTTCCTGTTGGTCGGAGCTAATGAATGTAAATTAGAAAATTGTCCGGCTTGATGAGAATAATATGTTTACCGAGTTTGGTGACTGTAGGAAAAACTAACCCCCCACTTTTGTCAAAAGGTGGCGCTACTGAGCCCCTCCACCACGCCCATTTCTATGGCTTTGTCCATGTCTACTGGTTGACAATATTGATGTGTGTGTCGAGTTTCATGCAATTTGAAGCATGTTAAGAGCCTCAAAAACACTCAAGAATATTATTACAGTTTGACCTGTTGCCATGGCAACAATATTTCAAATATCAAAAATCCTGTCATAGGTCTACATCTGCTGTGTATTGACATTACACTGATGAAGTTTGAAGCAAATCAGGTAAAAATAAGAGGGTGATCTCAAAGCATTTTAAAAGTGATACACTTCTTGCTGCCATTTGGTGGCGCTATAACTTTGACTCACAATAGTTACATCCATGTGATCAGACTACTACAACCAACACACTCCTGAAGTTTCATAAACATCAATCAATGTATGCAGAAGTTATAACACATTTCCTGTTTCCCTTTTCTCGCCATAAATTCGTTGCCTCGCCACGGCCAAACCGTTTGAGATATCCAAAATCCGTTTGCAATTAAACAACTTCAATGTGTTCGCAACAAGTTAAAAAAAGCTTGGTGTAAATTGGATAAACCCTGTAGGAGTAGTAGTATAAAATTCATAGCCTGTTTTTTCAAAAAATTAACATTCAAACCAAAATAGCTGACTTCCTGTTGGTCGGAGCTAATGAATGTAAATTAGAAAATTGTCCGGCTTGATGAGAATAATATGTGTACCGAGTTTGGTGACTGTAGGAAAAACTAACCCCCCCCCACTTTTGTCAAAAGGTGGCGCTACTGAGCCCCTCCACCACGCCCATTTCTATGGCTTTGTCCATGTCTACTGGTTGACAATATTGATGTGTGTGTCGAGTTTCATGCAATTTGAAGCATGTTAAGAGCCTCAAAAACACTCAAGAATATTATTACAGTTTGACCTGTTGCCATGGCAACAATATTTCAAATATCAAAAATCCTGTCATAGGTCTACATCTGCTGTGTATTGACATTACACTGATGAAGTTTGAAGCAAATCAGGTAAAAATAAGAGGGTGATCTCAAAACATTTCAAAAAGTGATACACTTCCTGCTGCCAGTTGGTGGCGCTATAACTTTGACTCACAATAGTCACATCCATGTGATCAGACTCCTATAACGAACACACTCGTGAAGTTTCATAAAGATCAATATATGTATTAAGACGTTATAACACATTTCCTGTTTCCTTTTTCTCGCCATAAATTCGTTGCCTCGCCACAGCCAAACCGTTCGAGATATCAAAAATCCCCTGGCAATTTTTAATCATCAGTGTCTTGACTTCATGCTGACCGAGTTTGGTGGCGATCGGATTAATCGTCTAGGAGGAGTATATCAAATTCCAGAGCATGCGTTTTTCAAACAACCCTTAATAGCTGACTTCCTGTTGGCGTGGCGATTAACTTAGAGCGCGAAAGTTGTTCGGCCCGATGAGGTCTATATGTGTACCGAGTTTCATACTAATACGTGCAAGCATGTTTAATATATGGACCAAATTTTCAGACTTTTTTCAAGAGGGCGCTGTCGAGCCCCCCTGCCACGCCCGGGTACCAGCCTCTCCGGCGTCCTAATGGCCGCGGATTCCAATGTGTGTGCCAATTTTCAAGAGTTTTTGAGCATGTTAAGGCCCCCAAAAAGCCCCGGAAGACGGAAAAAAAAAAAAAAAAAAAAAAAAAAATAATAATAATAATAATCCTTAGAAGAACAAGAGGGCCCTGCGCGAATTTTCGCTTGGGCCCTAAATATAGCTGCGAGCAGCGATGGCGGGCCCAAGCCCGGTGGCACCGCCACCCCGGTGGCTTCAGGGCAACTGTGCACAGCGGGCAATAGGCACTTAAAACGGTTAAACATCAAAGGACTATGTCAAATTCACTCCACATTTACTGCACTACAAGGTGCCGTTATAGAGCCCCTCCTCCCTGCCCATTTTCAAAGGATTACATGTGCCAAGTTTTAACATTATTCTGATGAATTTTGAAGCAAATCAGGTAAAAATAAGAGGGTGATCTCAATGTATGCTGAAAGTGACACATTTTCTGCTTCCAGTTGGTGGCGCTATGACTTTGAATCACAATAGTCAAATCCATGTGATCAGCCTTGTACAACGAAGACTAAGCCAAAGTTTCATCAAAATCAATTAATGTATGCAGAAGTTATAACACTTTGTTTCCCTTTTCTTGCCATAAATTCGTTGCCTCGCCACGGCCAAACCGTTTGAGATATCCAAAATCCGTTTGCAATTAAACAACTTCAATGTGTTAGCAACAAGTTAAAAAAAGCTTGGTGTAAATTGGATAAACCCTGTAGGAGTAGTAGTATAAAATTCATAGCCTGTTTTTTCAAAAAATTAACATTCAAACCAAAATAGCTGACTTCCTGTTGGTCGGAGCTAATGAATGTAAATTAGAAAATTGTCCGGCTTGATGAGAATAATATGTGTACCGAGTTTGGTGACTGTAGGAAAAACTAACCCCCACTTTTGTCAAAAGGTGGCGCTACTGAGCCCCTCCACCACGCCCATTTCTATGGCTTTGTCCATGTCTACTGGTTGACAATATTGATGTGTGTGTCGAGTTTCATGCAATTTGAAGCATGTTAAGAGCCTCAAAAACACTCAAGAATATTATTACAGTTTGACCTGTTGCCATGGCAACAATATTTCAAATATCAAAAATCCTGTCATAGGTCTACATCTGCTGTGTATTGACATTACACTGATGAAGTTTGAAGCAAATCAGGTAAAAATAAGAGGGTGATCTCAAAGCATTTTAAAAGTGATACACTTCTTGCTGCCATTTGGTGGCGCTATAACTTTGACTCACAATAGTCACATCCATGTGATCAGACTCCTATAACGAACACACTCGTGAAGTTTCATAAAGATCAATATATGTATTAAGACGTTATAACACATTTCCTGTTTCCTTTTTCTCGCCATAAATTCGTTGCCTCGCCACGGCCAAACCGTTCGAGATATCAAAAATCCCCTGGCAATTTTTAATCATCAGTGTCTTGACTTCATGCTGACCGAGTTTGGTGGTGATCGGATTAATCGTCTAGGAGGAGTATATCAAATTCCAGAGCATGCGTTTTTCAAACAACCCTTAATAGCTGACTTCCTGTTGGCGTGGCGATTAACTTAGAGCGCGAAAGTTGTTCGGCCCGATGAGGTCTATATGTGTACCGAGTTTCATACTAATACGTGCAAGCATGTTTAATATATGGACCAAATTTTCAGACTTTTTTCAAGGGGGCGCTGTCGAGCCCCCCTGCCACGCCCGGGTACCAGCCTCTCCGGCGTCCTAATGGCCGCGGATTCCAATGTGTGTGCCAATTTTCAAGAGTTTTTGAGCATGTTAAGGCCCCCAAAAAGCCCCGGAAGACGGAAAAAAAAAAAAAAAAAAAATAATAATAAATATAGCTGCGAGCAGCGATGGCGGGCCCAAGCCCGGTGGCACCGCCACCCCGGTGGCTTCAGGGCAACTGTGCACAGCGGGCAATAGGCACTTAAAACGGTTAAACATCAAAGGACTATGTCAAATTCACTCCACATTTACTGCACTACAAGGTGCCGTTATAGAGCCCCTCCTCCCTGCCCATTTTCAAAGGATTACATGTGCCAAGTTTTAACATTATTCTGATGAATTTTGAAGCAAATCAGGTAAAAATAAGAGGGTGATCTCAAAACATTTCAAAAAGTGATACACTTCTTGCTGCCATTTGGTGGCGCTATAACTTTGACTCACAATAGTTACATCCATGTGATCAGACTACTACAACCAACACACTCCTGAAGTTTCATAAACATCAATCAATGTATGCAGAAGTTATAACACATTTCCTGTTTCCCTTTTCTCGCCATAAATTCGTTGCCTCGCCACGGCCAAACCGTTTGAGATATCCAAAATCCGTTTGCAATTAAACAACTTCAATGTGTTCGCAACAAGTTAAAAAAAGCTTGGTGTAAATTGGATAAACCCTGTAGGAGTAGTAGTATAAAATTCATAGCCTGTTTTTTCAAAAAATTAACATTCAAACCAAAATAGCTGACTTCCTGTTGGTCGGAGCTAATGAATGTAAATTAGAAAATTGTCCGGCTTGATGAGAATAATATGTGTACCGAGTTTGGTGACTGTAGGAAAAACTAACCCCCACTTTTGTCAAAAGGTGGCGCTACTGAGCCCCTCCACCACACCCATTTCTATGGCTTTGTCCATGTCTACTGGTTGACAATATTGATGTGTGTGTCGAGTTTCATGCAATTTGAAGCATGTTAAGAGCCTCAAAAACACTCAAGAATATTATTACAGTTTGACCTGTTGCCATGGCAACAATATTTCAAATATCAAAAATCCTGTCATAGGTCTACATCTGCTGTGTATTGACATTACACTGATGAAGTTTGAAGCAAATCAGGTAAAAATAAGAGGGTGATCTCAAAACATTTCAAAAAGTGATACACTTCCTGCTGCCAGTTGGTGGCGCTATAACTTTGACTCACAATAGTCACAACCATGTGATCAGACTCCTATAACGAACACACTCGTGAAGTTTCATAAAGATCAATATATGTATTAAGACGTTATAACACATTTCCTGTTTCCTTTTTCTCGCCATAAATTCGTTGCCTCGCCACGGCCAAACCGTTCGAGATATCAAAAATCCCCTGGCAATTTTTAATCATCAGTGTCTTGACTTCATGCTGACCGAGTTTGGTGGCGATCGGATTAATCGTCTAGGAGGAGTATATCAAATTCCAGAGCATGCGTTTTTCAAACAACCCTTAATAGCTGACTTCCTGTTGGCGTGGCGATTAACTTAGAGCGCGAAAGTTGTTCGGCCCGATGAGGTCTATATGTGTACCGAGTTTCATACTAATACGTGCAAGCATGTTTAATATATGGACCAAATTTTCAGACTTTTTTCAAGGGGGCGCTGTCGAGCCCCCCTGCCACGCCCGGGTACCAGCCTCTCCGGCGTCCTAATGGCCGCGGATTCCAATGTGTGTGCCAATTTTCAAGAGTTTTTGAGCATGTTAAGGCCCCCAAAAAGCCCCGGAAGACGAAAAAAAAAAAAAAAAAAAAAATAATAATAAATATAGCTGCGAGCAGCGATGGCGGGCCCAAGCCCGGTGGCACCGCCACCCCGGTGGCTTCAGGGCAACTGTGCACAGCGGGCAATAGGCACTTAAAACGGTTAAACATCAAAGGACTATGTCAAATTCACTCCACATTTACTGCACTACAAGGTGCCGTTATAGAGCCCCTCCTCCCTGCCCATTTTCAAAGGATTACATGTGCCAAGTTTTAACATTATTCTGATGAATTTTGAAGCAAATCAGGTAAAAATAAGAGGGTGATCTCAAAACATTTCAAAAAGTGATACACTTCTTGCTGCCATTTGGTGGCGCTATAACTTTGACTCACAATAGTTACATCCATGTGATCAGACTACTACAACCAACACACTCCTGAAGTTTCATAAACATCAATCAATGTATGCAGAAGTTATAACACATTTCCTGTTTCCCTTTTCTCGCCATAAATTCGTTGCCTCGCCACGGCCAAACCGTTTGAGATATCCAAAATCCGTTTGCAATTAAACAACTTCAATGTGTTCGCAACAAGTTAAAAAAAGCTTGGTGTAAATTGGATAAACCCTGTAGGAGTAGTAGTATAAAATTCATAGCCTGTTTTTTCAAAAAATTAACATTCAAACCAAAATAGCTGACTTCCTGTTGGTCGGAGCTAATGAATGTAAATTAGAAAATTGTCCGGCTTGATGAGAATAATATGTGTACCGAGTTTGGTGACTGTAGGAAAAACTAACCCCCCCACTTTTGTCAAAAGGTGGCGCTACTGAGCCCCTCCACCACACCCATTTCTATGGCTTTGTCCATGTCTACTGGTTGACAATATTGATGTGTGTGTCGAGTTTCATGCAATTTGAAGCATGTTAAGAGCCTCAAAAACACTCAAGAATATTATTACAGTTTGACCTGTTGCCATGGCAACAATATTTCAAATATCAAAAATCCTGTCATAGGTCTACATCTGCTGTGTATTGACATTACACTGATGAAGTTTGAAGCAAATCAGGTAAAAATAAGAGGGTGATCTCAAAACATTTCAAAAAGTGATACACTTCCTGCTGCCAGTTGGTGGCGCTATAACTTTGACTCACAATAGTCACAACCATGTGATCAGACTCCTATAACGAACACACTCGTGAAGTTTCATAAAGATCAATATATGTATTAAGACGTTATAACACATTTCCTGTTTCCTTTTTCTCGCCATAAATTCGTTGCCTCGCCACGGCCAAACCGTTCGAGATATCAAAAATCCCCTGGCAATTTTTAATCATCAGTGTCTTGACTTCATGCTGACCGAGTTTGGTGGCGATCGGATTAATCGTCTAGGAGGAGTATATCAAATTCCAGAGCATGCGTTTTTCAAACAACCCTTAATAGCTGACTTCCTGTTGGCGTGGCGATTAACTTAGAGCGCGAAAGTTGTTCGGCCCGATGAGGTCTATATGTGTACCGAGTTTCATACTAATACGTGCAAGCATGTTTAATATATGGACCAAATTTTCAGACTTTTTTCAAGGGGGCGCTGTCGAGCCCCCCTGCCACGCCCGGGTACCAGCCTCTCCGGCGTCCTAATGGCCGCGGATTCCAATGTGTGTGCCAATTTTCAAGAGTTTTTGAGCATGTTAAGGCCCCCAAAAAGCCCCGGAAGACGGAAAAAAAAAAAAAAAAAAAAATAATAATAAATATAGCTGCGAGCAGCGATGGCGGGCCCAAGCCCGGTGGCACCGCCACCCCGGTGGCTTCAGGGCAACTGTGCACAGCGGGCAATAGGCACTTAAAACGGTTAAACATCAAAGGACTATGTCAAATTCACTCCACATTTACTGCACTACAAGGTGCCGTTATAGAGCCCCTCCTCCCTGCCCATTTTCAAAGGATTACATGTGCCAAGTTTTAACATTATTCTGATGAATTTTGAAGCAAATCAGGTAAAAATAAGAGGGTGATCTCAATGTATGCTGAAAGTGACACATTTTCTGCTTCCAGTTGGTGGCGCTATGACTTTGAATCACAATAGTCAAATCCATGTGATCAGCCTTGTACAACGAAGACTAAGCCAAAGTTTCATCAAAATCAATTAATGTATGCAGAAGTTATAACACTTTGTTTCCCTTTTCTTGCCATAAATTCGTTGCCTCGCCACGGCCAAACCGTTTGAGATATCCAAAATCCGTTTGCAATTAAACAACTTCAATGTGTTAGCAACAAGTTAAAAAAAGCTTGGTGTAAATTGGATAAACCCTGTAGGAGTAGTAGTATAAAATTCATAGCCTGTTTTTTCAAAAAATTAACATTCAAACCAAAATAGCTGACTTCCTGTTGGTCGGAGCTAATGAATGTAAATTAGAAAATTGTCCGGCTTGATGAGAATAATATGTGTACCGAGTTTGGTGACTGTAGGAAAAACTAACCCCCACTTTTGTCAAAAGGTGGCGCTACTGAGCCCCTCCACCACGCCCATTTCTATGGCTTTGTCCATGTCTACTGGTTGACAATATTGATGTGTGTGTCGAGTTTCATGCAAATTGAAGCATGTTAAGAGCCTCAAAAACACTCAAGAATATTATTACAGTTTGACCTGTCGCCATGGCAACGATATTTCAAATATCAAAAATCCTGTCATAGGTCTACATCTGCTGTGTATTGACATTACACTGATGAAGTTTGAAGCAAATCAGGTAAAAATAAGAGGGTGATCTCAAAGCATTTTAAAAAGTGATACACTTCTTGCTGCCATTTGGTGGCGCTATAACTTTGACTCACAATAGTTACATCCATGTGATCAGACTACTACAACCAACACACTCCTGAAGTTTCATAAACATCAATCAATGTATGCAGAAGTTATAACACATTTCCTGTTTCCCTTTTCTCGCCATAAATTCGTTGCCTCGCCACGGCCAAACCGTTTGAGATATCCAAAATCCGTTTGCAATTAAACAACTTCAATGTGTTCGCAACAAGTTAAAAAAAGCTTGGTGTAAATTGGATAAACCCTGTAGGAGTAGTAGTATAAAATTCATAGCCTGTTTTTTCAAAAAATTAACATTCAAACCAAAATAGCTGACTTCCTGTTGGTCGGAGCTAATGAATGTAAATTAGAAAATTGTCCGGCTTGATGAGAATAATATGTGTACCGAGTTTGGTGACTGTAGGAAAAACTAACCCCCCCACTTTTGTCAAAAGGTGGCGCTACTGAGCCCCTCCACCACGCCCATTTCTATGGCTTTGTCCATGTCTACTGGTTGACAATATTGATGTGTGTGTCGAGTTTCATGCAATTTGAAGCATGTTAAGAGCCTCAAAAACACTCAAGAATATTATTACAGTTTGACCTGTTGCCATGGCAACAATATTTCAAATATCAAAAATCCTGTCATAGGTCTACATCTGCTGTGTATTGACATTACACTGATGAAGTTTGAAGCAAATCAGGTAAAAATAAGAGGGTGATCTCAAAACATTTCAAAAAGTGATACACTTCCTGCTGCCAGTTGGTGGCGCTATAACTTTGACTCACAATAGTCACATCCATGTGATCAGACTCCTATAACGAACACACTCGTGAAGTTTCATAAAGATCAATATATGTATTAAGACGTTATAACACATTTCCTGTTTCCTTTTTCTCGCCATAAATTCGTTGCCTCGCCACGGCCAAACCGTTCGAGATATCAAAAATCCCCTGGCAATTTTTAATCATCAGTGTCTTGACTTCATGCTGACCGAGTTTGGTGGCGATCGGATTAATCGTCTAGGAGGAGTATATCAAATTCCAGAGCATGCGTTTTTCAAACAACCCTTAATAGCTGACTTCCTGTTGGCGTGGCGATTAACTTAGAGCGCGAAAGTTGTTCGGCCCGATGAGGTCTATATGTGTACCGAGTTTCATACTAATACGTGCAAGCATGTTTAATATATGGACCAAATTTTCAGACTTTTTTCAAGGGGGCGCTGTCGAGCCCCCCTGCCACGCCCGGGTACCAGCCTCTCCGGCGTCCTAATGGCCGCGGATTCCAATGTGTGTGCCAATTTTCAAGAGTTTTTGAGCATGTTAAGGCCCCCAAAAAGCCCCGGAAGACGAAAAAAAAAAAAAAAAAAAAAAAAAAAAAAAAAAATAATAATAATCCTTAGAAGAACAAGAGGGCCCTGCGCGAATTTTCGCTTGGGCCCTAATAATCCTTAGAAGAACAAGAGGGCCCTGCGCGAATTTTCGCTTGGGCCCTAATAATCCTTAGAAGAACAAGAGGGCCCTGCACGCTTAATTCGCTTGGGCCCTAATAATCCTTAGAAGAACAAGAGGGCCCTGCGCGAATTTTCGCTTGGGCCCTAATAATCCTTAGAAGAACAAGAGGGCCCTGCGCGAATTTTCGCTTGGGCCCTAATAATCCTTAGAAGAACAAGAGGGCCCTGCGCGCTTAATTTGCTTGGGCCCTAATAAAATAATAATCCTTAGAAGAACAAGAGGGCCCTGCGCGAATTTTCGCTTGGGCCCTAATAATAATAATAATAATAATAATAAACGGAGCAATTCCAATAGGGTCCTCACACCATCGGTGCTCGGGCCCTAATAATCCTTAGAAGAACAAGAGGGCCCTGCGCGAATTTTCGCTTGGGCCCTAATAATAATCCTTAGAAGAACAAGAGGGCCCTGCGCGCTTAATTCGCTTGGGCCCTAATAATCCTTAGAAGAACAAGAGGGCCCTGTGCGAATTTTCGCTTGGGCCCTAATAATCCTTAGAAGAACAAGAGGGCCCTGCGCGAATTTTCGCTTGGGCCCTAATAATCCTTAGAAGAACAAGAGGGCCCTGCGCGCTTAATTCGCTTGGGCCCTAATAATCCTTAGAAGAACAAGAGGGCCCTGCGCGAATTTTCGCTTGGGCCCTAATAATCCTTAGTCAAGTCAAGTCAAATTTATTTATATAGTGCTTTTACAATTGGTAATTGTTTCAAAGCAGCTTTACATATTAGAAGCACAGAAAAAAAGGGAAGTGGTTAAAACTGTACAAACAAGCGTGGTAATATATAACATATACAAGATGGTGCTACATTAAGCCAATGTCGGCTGACTTCCAGGGGTGGAAAAAACCCCCTAGGAGAAAAACCCAGCGTGCTAGCACTGGGAAAAAAGTCCTAGGAGGGAAAAAACCCCTTGGAAGATATATATATATGTAAATGTATATGGAGATCAAAATCTGAATTGTACATTTTTATTATAGAGATTAAAAATCGATTATATATAAATATATGTAAGCGGATACGGGGATTAAAAATCTGAATTATAGATGCAGCCAGAATTGGATCTTTAGGCCCATTGTCTCCTGGGCTACGTTGTAGTCAGGTCCAGACGCAGGTTCTCCATCTGATCTGGATACGGCCTGGATCCAGCACCCGGCAAACCTCAGGATAAGCAGAGAGACAGATATTAGGGTAGATGCCATTCTTATTCTGATGTACAGGTATATCTAGTGTTATAGGAAATGTTCTCGGTTCCGGCCGACCTAATTATTGCAGCGTAACAATCCTTTAACGGATTTGAAAAATGTTAATGTATTGATAATGTGTCATGTGTATGCAAGAGCAAAGAGATGTGTTTTTAGTCTAGATTTAAACTGACAGAGTGTGTCTGCTTCCCGAACAATGCTAGGAAGATTGTTCCAGAGTTTAGGTGCTAAATAGGAAAAGGATCTGCCGCCTTCAGTTGATTTTGATATTCTGGGTATTATCAACTGGCCTAAATTCTGAGATCGCAATAAACGTGAAGGACTATAATGCATTAAGAGCTCACTTAGGTACTGGGGAGCTAAACCATTTAGAGCTTTAGAGTAGCAAGATTTTAAAATCTATACGATGTTTAATAGGGAGCCAATGTAATGTTGACAGAACTGGGCTAATATGGTCATACTTTCTGGTTCTAGTAAGAACTCTAGCTGCCGCATTTTGGACCAACTGTAGTTTGTTTAAAAGCCGAGCAGAACAACCACCCAGTAGAGCGTTACAATAATCTAGTCTTGAGGTCATGAATGCATGAACCAACTGTTCCGCATTTGTCATTGAGAGCATATGTCGTAATTTAGATATAATTTTTAGATGGAAGAAGAACAAGAACAAGAGGGCCCTGCGCGCTTAATTCGCTTGGGCCCTAATAATCCTTAGAAGAACAAGAGGGCCCTGCACGCTTAATTCGCTTGGGCCCTAATAATAATAATCCTTAGAAGAAAAAGAGGGCCCTGCGCGCTTAATTCACTTGGGCCCTAATAATAACAATCCTTAGAAGAACAAGAGGGCCCTGCGCGCTTAATTCGCTTGGGCCCTAATAAATATAGCTGCGAGCAGCGATGACGGGCCAAAGCCCGGTGGCACCGCCACCCTGGTTGCTTCAGGTCAGCTGTGCACAGCGGGCAATGTGCATTTAAAACAATTAAACATAAAAGGACTATATCAATTTCAAACCACATTCACTGCAGCGGCTGATGCTCCTATGATGACAAACCACAAAAGCCACATGCATGAGATCGTTTAAATTGAGATGACTTTCATGTCACAGAATGTTATAAGTCTATTTCAAATGAGTGCAGAATATCATCATAATCTGAAATGTCTGGGTTTTTTCTCATTGCGAGTTCAGGCTGCATGATTTTAGCCCCGATTTTAGCTCGCAGACAGGTTTTGTGAAATCGCAGACAAATGCCCGAAATCACAGGCAAATCAGTGCTCTGTTATGTGAGTGCTCTGTCACAGTCTCTCCAACCATTTCCTCCTCCATATTTTTCTTTTTTTATCTCTTGTTTTTCGCTGCAAATCAGCACACAGGCCATTCGTATTGCAAGCTTCTTGCGGGTTACCGTTTTTAATAATAAACCCAGTGTCACTTGAGAACTCCGGTCTTGCATACGTGATATTGTGTTGTTTCCTTGTCACATCTCCCGTGTGTGTTTGGTTGTGAAACGTAGTTTGAGTGCCAGACAGATGTGTCGGCGATTCTTCCTATTCTAAATTCATGCAGTGTGAAACCTTCTGTCACTGATCCATCATGCATTTTAACACAACAGCGACTGAATTGAAAGCGAAAGTAATGCAGTGTGAAAAGGACAGTGACCAGACTAGTTTGAAAATCATGCAGTCTGAAGTTGGCTTCAGACAACCCCTATAAAAATTCTAGACCAAATTATATACTGTTATTTGTGCAAACTCCACAATGCTCTGAAATAACTAATCCAGCCATAATGTGAATGAGGATTATACAACATCAGCAATCACAGACACTCTTCTATTCATGTGTTTTTTGACCTCCATGAGCTGTTGTTTGTGCACCAATCTTATGCACCAAAAGCATGCATTCATTTAATTTTAATATGTGTGGTATAAGATAAAAAATAAAATGGAAAAATAATAAATAATAAATAATAAATAGAGCCAAATCACAGAACCTGCAAAGACAATTTTGATGTCAGTCTCAGGTATTAATAAGGTTCATATCTTGAATTTTCTGCTCACTTATGCAAGTTTATTTTAAACAGCCACTTTCATAATCATGTGAAATTTTACTGAAACAGGGTTTTTTAATAAATTTGAATGATATCAGTAAATAAATAATTCAAAAATTCTCATTGTAATTGTTAAAACTAAATGACTCAATATTTAGAAAAAAATAAGACTGTAAAGCACACATATGCATACACAGAGAGAGAAAAAGATATATATAGACAGTGTGACACAGACATAGACCCACACACAGACAACCCACACACACACACGCACACACACACACACACACACACACACACACACACACACCCGAATGAGCCTGAGGTAATATGGGGGAGGACAGAGAGAGAGAGAGGGAGAGAGACTGAGACAGACTGAGAAGATCATTTTAAACAAACAAACAAAACAAAAAAAAATCTTAATTATGACAAAGTAGTCTTTGATAATTTTTTAAATATACCTGCACAAAAAGTATAATTAAAACAAATTATTTGTTCTATATATATCAAAATTATTATATATGTTTGACTTATCCAACCCTGTTTTAAAAATAGGTATATGCTGCCCTCTAGTTGTTACTCTATGTATTACATTAATTATATTTGATTGAAAAATGGATTAATCTGCCTATTTTTAATTACACATGCTTTTTGAATTGGAAGAAAATGAATGAAATGTGTTTATTTCAAACATCTATATTATTCTATATATAAATTAATTGTGTATAGTGTTTTTTTTTTTTTTTTATAGAGAATATGAGTCATTCCGTTTACCTTTTTTACATTACTTCAATCTATTACCATGGCAAGACGGTTCGAGATATCCATTATCCGTCAATTTAACATCTTCAATGTCTTAGCAACATGTAAAAAAAGTTTGGTCTGAATGGAATAAACTCCCTAGAAGTAGTAGTTTAAAATTCAGAGCCTGTTTAGTCAAAAAATCCACATTCAAACCAAAATAGCAGACTTCCTGTTGGTCGGAGCTAATGACTGTAAATTAAAAAATTATCCGGCTTAATGAGAACAATAAGTGTACCGAGTTTGGTGACTGTAGGTTAAACTAACCCCCCCCCCACTTTTGTCAAAAGGTGGCGCTATAGAGGCCCTGCTCCCCGCCCGTTTCTACGGTTTTGCCCATGTCTGCTGGTTGATATCTCTGATGTGTGCATTGAGTTTCATGCAATTTGAAGCATGTTAAGAGTATCAAAAGCTTCCAAAACTAATATTAAAGTTTGATGCGTTGCCATAGCAACAGTGTTTGTGATATCACTATTCTATAGTAATATATATATGCATTATGTAATACATTGCCTTAATAAAAAAGGTCATGAACTTCAGCATTGTGTGATACCTGTGAAACAAACCTGGAAAGAGACGTGAGGCTTTGAGGAGATTCTTTGTGCATTCCAGTGAATTATTAATGGGATGTATTGTAAATTATATAGAGAGAACAGACCACAAATGTACAGTATATGCTGTCCTTTTTCATACTATTACAGCAGTATGCAAAGAGACAAAATAAAATATTCTGGAGGATAGAAAGCAGCTGCTGAAAAGAGCTCTTGCCATAGATATTTTTGTTGTAACATATTACAATGCCAAGCGTTATGTCATTCTCATGATGTCTGAAAATAAAACATGAAAGAAATTGACAGCTGATTCAGTCAAGCTGACAGATAAGCTTTAATTGTAGGGCAACCATATGATTTGAAATGATAAGTTTCAGTTTTTTTGAATGGAAGTTCACCAAACCAGAAGTGGAACCCGTAATTTGAAATGCAGTAGGCTAGTCAGGAATAAGGCTAGTCAATAATCCTCACACTTCATGTTTTTGACCTCCCTGAGCTGTTGTTTGTGCCCCAATCTTATGCACCAAAAGCATGCTTTTGCAGTGTGTTTTTATATTTGAATTAACCCTAATTATCAAACTAATAATGTAATAATATGTTGTCAGTGGCCTACAGATGAACTGGCCTGATTAGCTGCTTCAGATGTGTTTGAGTAAAGGTTGGGAATAAACTCTTAAGCACAGTGAGTCTGCAATAAAAGGGTTAAATAACTGGCTGTAAAACTCTCTCTGTCTCTCACTTTCACTCACACACACACACACACACACACATATACGGGTTTATGTGTATTACAAGGACACTTCAGCCCAAACCAGTTTTTTGCTGTATTAGGGGGACACCCCTTTCTACTTGCTCTACAGAGTTGTGGTGCACATCAAAAAAATTAGTTTTAGCCACACAACACATATTTCACTTCAGAATTCATTTACACTCAACACAAGTGATAATGTAACAACCTGACAAAATACACAATTATGGGGACATATTATAATTACATGCAAACCCCGCCTATGACAAAAAACATTATTATGAGGACAGTAGCTATAACACACACACACACACACGCCATTATTGTGTATTAAAGGGACACACATGTATTAATAGGACATATCTAAGCATACACAAAATAAAGGCATTGAGTATTAAAATGACATTGCTGATCTATATTTGTGAACCCTTATGAGACTACTGTCAATCAAACCGTCGGGTCACAAAGTTCTGGTCTGTTAATAATTCCCTGAATATCAAAATCCTTTAAAAGGTAGTAAAGAGTTTAGGCAGATAGTCAGACAGATAGTCAGACAGATAGAGAGGCAGATAGTCAGATAGACAGACAGACAGATCATCAGACAGACAGACAGATAGACAGACAGAGAGGCAGATAGTCAGATAGACAGACAGACAGATCATCAGACAGACAGACAGATAGACAGACAGAGAGGCAGATAGTCAGATAGACAGACAGACAGACAGATCATCAGACAGACAGACAGACAGATAGATAGACAGACTTCATTTATCTGCAGTCTGACAACAGAATAAACCATGTATTAATATAATTTCAATATATACATATTGAAATTATATTATATAGATAACCCTTTCATGATGATGTGTGCAAAAAATTAATGAGCTATTCAAAAATTTACTTATTAAACTTGACTGTCATTTCTGAGCTTTAACATCGTCTTTGTATTAAGATGGCAGTACCAGGAAATAAATGTGTGTGGTCACATGACCAAACTACATAATAATGTTAGACCTGCCCAGAACTCATGCAGACATCTTAAATTTGCATTATAAATGAACATATGCTTCATAATAAGAGCTGCTTTTTAATACCACACCAAAATATGTGAGAAAAAATTTGTGGTCACAATAGTGACCTGTGGGATTAAATGGGTTAATTGAAAACTTAAAAACACAAACACAAACGTGAAAACATTGTGTATTATAAGCACAAAAGTGATCTATGAGGAAAAAACGGTTTAACACAAACACAAACGTGAAAACATTGTGTATTATAAGGACAAAAGTGATCTATGAGGACAAACGGTTTAACACAAACACAAAAGTGAAAACATTGTGTATTATAAGGACAAAAGTGATCTATGAGGACAAATGGTTTAACACAAACACAAACGTAAAAATGTTGTGTATTATAAGGACAAAAGTGATCTATGAGGACAAACGGTTTAACACAAACACAAACGTAAAAATGTCATGTATTATAAGGACAAAAGTGATCTATGAGGACAAACGGTTTAACACAAACACAAACGTAAAAATGTTGTTTATTATAAGGACAAAAGTGATCTATGAGGACAAATGGTTTAACACAAACGTGAAAACATTGTCTATTATTAGGACAAAAGTGATCGACGAAGACAAACGGTTTAACAAAGTGAAGGCAACATTCTCAGGTCTGCTGAAACTGGTAACACAAGACTTATCCAGGTACTGCGAGTCACTGTGACTGGTGCAACTTAATAACATATATTGAAATAATAATGCATCAAAATAATTTAATTTGATTTTAAACGGGCAAAAATAATTTCAAATCATAGTTTGTGTTTCTGTAGTTACTACTGTGACTGTAACTGTACTAAGCAGAAAAATTGTATGAAATACAGTGGGTACGGAAAGTATTCAGACCCCCTTAAATTTTTCACTCTTTGTTATATTGCAGGCATTTGCTAAAATAATTTAAGTTCATTTTTTCCTCATTAATGTACACCCAGCACCCCATATTGACAGGAAAACACAGAATTGTTGACATTTTTGCAGATATATTAAAAAAGAAAAACTGAAATATCACATGGTCCTAAGTATTCAGACCCTTTGCTGTGACACTCATATATTTAACTCAGGTGCTGTCCATTTCTTCTGATTATCCTTGAGATGGTTCTACACCTTCATTTGAGTCCAGTGTTTGATTATACTGATTGGACTTGATTAGGAAAGCCACACACCTGTCTATATAAGACCTTACAGCTCACAGTGCATGTCAGAGCTAATGAAAATCATGAGGTCAAAGGAACTGCCTGAAGAGCTCAGAGACAGAATTGTGGCAAGGCACAGATCTGGCCAAGGTTACAAAAACATTTCTGCTGCACTTAAGGTTCCTAAGAGCACAGTGGCCTCCATAATCCTTAAATGGAAGACGTTTGGGATGACCAGAACCCTTCCTAGAGCTGGCCGTCCGGCCAAACTGAGCTATCGGGGGAGAAGAGCCTTGGTGAGAGAGGTAAAGAAGAACCCAAAGATCACTGTGGCTGAGCTCCAGAGATGCAGTCGGGAGATGGGAGAATGTTGTAGAAAGCACTGCAGCCCTCCACCAGTCGGGGCTTTATGGCAGAGTTGCCCGACGGAAGCCTCTCCTCAGTGCAAGACACATGAAAGCCCGCATGGAGTTTGCCAAGATGGTGAGAAATAAGATTCTCTGTTCTGATGAGACCAAGATAGAACTTTTTGGCCTTAATTCTAAGCGGTATGTGTGGAGAAAACCAGGCACTGCTCATCACCTGTCCAATACAGTCCCAACAGTGAAGCATGGTGGTGGCAGCATCATGCTGTGGGGGTGTTTTTCAGCTGCAGGGACAGGACGACTGGTTGCAATTAGGGTTGTTCCGATTCTGATACTACCACAAAAATTTCTGGCATCGGTATCGGCGAGTATTTAAACTCACGTACCGATCTGATACCATGTTCTTAAACAATACCTAGTTGTGCCCGCTATCTTTGCTTAACGCAGCAAATCGGAAATCAATTCTTCTTCGCGGCTCAGAATGCAAACACAGGAAGTTGTGCTGTGTTGCCACAAGCAACCACTGTTTAGAGCAGCGGAGAAGTGAAAACGCGCTAGCAGTATGTCTGCTGTTTGGCAGTATTTCAGACCAGTAAAACGGCGACATGTCTCATATGCAATGCTGCAATTTCGAGTGGCACAAGTATTGGCAACTTTAACACAAATAACTTAATAAAGCATTTGAAGACGCGTCACCCCGCGCAACACGATGGTTACATAAAGGCTAATGCTGCGTTCACACCAGACGCGAATGAAGCGATAAGCGCGAGTGATTTACATGTTAAGTCAATGCAAAGACGCGAATTGACTCCCTGCGGCGAGATTCGCGTGAATGACGCGGTGCGAATTGAGCGATTCGGGCGTTTGACGCGCTTAAGATAGAGAAGGATGAGGCGTGCCAGCTTCATTCAAACAAAGAGAAAAGTTTTCAAAAGACAAATAAAGATAACCGACAAAATTGTCGGGTTTATTGTTCTGGATGACCAGCTGCTGTCTGTCGTCGAAAACGTGAGATTTTTATTTAACAAAACTGTTTCTGGACTTCAAGTTTTAAAGAGATTATTTTCTTATATAGCCTAATTATGTTCCTAGATTTATTTGTTGCACTGTTTTTATAGTTATATTGTAAAACTAATATACCTTTTTTCAGTTTACAGTGTTAAATTTGTGGCTGCCCTTGTCAAAAAATCCTATTGGAATTTCATTTTATCTTTTAGGATCTTATTGGATTCTTGAAATCCTATTGGACATTCTGATATATTTTAATGGAATTTTACTTTGTCCTGTAGGATCTTATTGGATTCTTGAAATCCTATTGGTCATTCTGAAAGATTTTAATGGAATTTCACTTCGTCTTGTAGGATCTTATTGGATTCTCATAATCCCATTGAACATTCAGATTTATTTTAATGGAATTTCACTTTGTCCTTTAGAATCTTAGAATCTTATTGGACATTGTGATTTTATTTAATGGAATTCTACTTTGTCCTGTGACATTTATTTTAATGCTATTTATTAATTAGGCTAATTAATTATTTTAGAGTAACTTTACTTTTCTAGAGTAACATTGTGTGTTTGTGATTTATGAGGACAATTCATATGAATACACACCACACTAGAGGGACATTTTGTATTATGAGGACAGGGCCGGTGTCCTCATAATTCAGACAAAGTAGAAGTGCAAAATCAAAATTTCTGCTCATGTCCCCATAGTTCACAATTACCTGATTTTGTGTATACACTGTGTGCAGAATTATTTGGCAATTTGATTTTCTGATCATATTTTTTTAAAGCACATTTTGCCAATTCCAATCCAAATCAATCTTAACAACCACTATTCATATTGTTTTTAATCATTTATAAGTGATATATAATTGTTCATGAAGGCTGGAAATGAAAAATGCCTTAAATTCAGGTGTGCAGAATTATTAGGCAGGTTTTCTTTTACAGGCAAAATGAGCAAAAACGGTCATGACCATGAGACAGCAAAATTCTCATTGGGTCACTTATAAATGATTAAAAACAATATTAATAGTAGGCTAGTTATTAAGATTGATGTGGATTGGAATTGGTAAAATGTGCTTGGAAATATGATCAGAAAATCAAATTGACTAATATTTCTGCACACAAGCTGTGTATTGAGACAGCGCCCTCGTAGGTGGTTCTGTGGTACTGCACCCCTCCCCTCTTGTTTGGAATCGAGGCATTTGATTGGCTGACAGCCGGGAGTCCTCATAATCTCTGGTTTTGTCAAACTTGTGTATTAATTTAAATGTTAATACAGTTTTCTAATTATCAAAAATATATTTTTATATAATTTATCAATCATAAATTAAATATATAACGCAGAGTGATTGTGCAGTGATGAAGGTCATTTGAAAGTTGTTATCAGTCAGTTTAAGTAACGTTAGTGATACGTCACAATCATTTCCTGTTGGACCAAATGGAAACACTAGCTGAGAAGACATCTATGATTTGGACCTTTTTGAAGTAACTATTATACGAAAGGTAAGTTATACTAATGTTTATTCGTCAGTTTAACTGCATGTTCAGTTTGTTCATGTTTTGTAGTCTCCTCGCTGATTACAGTCAGAAAGCAGCTAGCGCGCGATTCTAACGGTCCGTTAGCACCATTAGCATCGCGTTAGCTGCTTTCTGACAGTTATTGTCATTCTGTTAACAGATTGTCAGGATCAGCGATGCTTGTCAGTAGTTAGTTTTAAACTTGTTTTCTGTCAGCAATGTATAATTGTAACTGTAACATAAAATTGTCTAGCAAGTAGCCGTCATAATATTGCGTTGTCATGACTACAATCTGTGAAAGGTACTTGGGTAAAGTTGGTTTTATATTCGCACATTCGGACTTCTGATGGATTCAGACTTTCCAATAAATGTGCAATAAAGTAATGTTTGCGAATTTTAAGCAGCGACATGATATTGACAACC
The DNA here is from genome assembly GCF_024489055.1 of Chanodichthys erythropterus. Lineage (NCBI taxonomy): Eukaryota > Metazoa > Chordata > Actinopteri > Cypriniformes > Xenocyprididae > Chanodichthys > Chanodichthys erythropterus. The sequence goes on along the minus strand of NC_090232.1, from coordinate 56,450,200 downwards.
AACGATTGTCAACTTACAACATTTTTCACAGTCGATCAAAATAGGCAAGTATTGTTTTAATGGCACATTTACTTGTGAATGTCCACTGAATGTCCAATGTAGTGTGATTAACAAGGCTATTGAATACGGATGTCCGAATGTGCGAATATAAAACCAACTTTACCGAAGTGTGAAAGGGAGGGGTTTCCCATTCCCACCCAGTAGGCTACAGTGTCCTGACATGCTGCCCTTATGAAGAAATACTGTAGTAAACTATATTATTTGTAGGATACTGTAGCATAATATATCATTTAATAAATTACAACATACTGTAGTATTAACTATAATGAACTGATAAACTGTAATATATTGTAGTATACCTTAGTTTTTACTACAGTAAACTGTGGTGTATTGAACCCTATAGTTGTAAAAACTTAGTACAGTATTGGGTAAAGTAATTTGCTTATATTACTATAGTAGATTTACTAAATCATCTATAGAATTACCACAACAAATTAATTCAAGTTACTGTAGTAACTTTACCATATGGTTAAAAAACACTAGAGTATTTACTAAAAATTACTATATTATTTTTTTCGTGTGGGTTCTGTTAAATATTACTACAGTTTAGCATGGTTTAAAGAGATTAAGAAACCTAAAGAGTTCAAGATGTGTTCTTGTTAACTTATTAATACACAAATTGTCAGTCTTAACATTTATACTGAAAACAAACATGCTGAATAATGGCAAATTTAAACTTATTGATGTTTTTTTTTATATGACAGCAGACATCAAATAATGTCTGAAAGCCCTAGCCACTGGAGGATACAGATATCACTTCAGAAGAGAGATGCATCAATGCTTTTAAAGGTTAGTTAAATGGTTTGATAGGTGTACGTTAAAGTGAAATTAATTTGTTTAATAAAGCTGTCTCAGGTTGATTGTTATTTACAGTGATGATTTTTCTTCTCTGTTGTGTAGGGAGAGGTGTTCAGCTGTACTGAGTTTGATAAGGGGGATTTTCTGCTGAGGAGGCTCAAGCAGTGAAGAATATATCATCATGACGCCCTCAAAGTAGTCACGTTTCAGTTTCATTACAATGGAAAACTCCTCTGGTATGTAAAAGTGTTTAATGTGTATGTAAGATTGTAATTATGAGCCTGTTTACACATGATGTGTTTTGGTTGATCTGATCACTGGGAGCTGGGAGACACATTGCCATTTGCACCTGGTGTTTTAATCCCTCTCTTTTGTTCATTTTCATCCACTTCTGTCCTGATTTTGTCATAGTTCAATTAATGCTGGACAGTTTGAGCAAAAATCTGTATCATTTTTTTCTGCATTTCTGCATTTGTAATTTTTTTTTTTGCGCCCCTCCCAAAAAATGTTTGCACCAGCCGCCACTGGTGTCAACATCTTTGCTATTACTTTGGTCATTTCGACCACATGAACTGAACATCTACACTATGAAAACAATCCGAATGCATTTTCAACTACCTCTGGAAGTGATTGAAAGTGGACAAGCTCAAAACCTTTTAGATCTCGTTTACGCCTTTATTTAGCATTGTGCACTGACGATTGACTAAAACTAGCTCATTACCACTTGCATAGCGTAGTATGTCATGGCATTGTGTACTACGATGTGAGACTGACCGGTCGGTTACTAGTCTGAGCCGATTCCAGTCCTTGGCTGGTCGATCGGTGCATCTCTAATTTTTTCTGGCACTAGCAACCAGGGATGCATTGCAAACTATTTTCCTCTGTACAGTTTAAATGCATGACTAACTACAGCATGTACAGGAATTCGAATGTATAAAACTTATTTTAAAAAAAATACTGAATATAGATTAAATCTATGTAATAGAAAACAAGAACTAGTTTTAGGCTCAGCCTTGAGGAGTTTTTTTGTACATAGATGGCAAATACCATTTCTCAATAATTGTAATGTTTTGTAAACTTGCGTTCTGTTTATTTCTCTCTCTTACAGGCTACATCAAAAGTAAATTCAATGTTGAAGCAAATATAATTATCCGTCTCCTTGTGCAGACAAATGCAAGTTGGCAAAAAGGCACCACAGTGACTTTGTCAGTGTGTGTAAACCAGACTGATTTCTGGAACATTGTATTTCACAGTTACTGCTTTATAGTTAATTGTTTTTTTGTTGTTGTTGTTTTTTGTCTGTAATGAAGCCTCTCATGAATATAATCTAGAAAGAGTAAAAAAGGTAATAAATTCAATATAATTCAAGTAATGAAAGAAGAGTAAATTAAATAAAATACTAATGAAAATAAAACATGCATTTGTTGATTTGTCTTTTATTTCAAATCACGTCTGACATTTATAATGTGACTGCAGGTTATGCAACATGTATTGAACAATGATACGTGTCTACATCAAGGTGAGTTTAAGTAAACTGTAAATCACAATCAAAAACTACCATTGGTTAGTTAAGGATACAGTGGAAAAGTGCAACTTTAGAATTCTGTAAAGATTCTTTAAGATTAAAAATAAATAAATACAAATTCACATATAGTCCTGAATCGGGACCCAATTGGATCCCATTAAAATCCTGTAGAAATTATCCTACAGGATATTTATTTATTGTCTTATAAGACAATTCTCACAGAATCCTATAAGAATCTTTTAGGACAAGACATAAATATCCTATAAGACAGTTCCTAACAGAATCCTATAGGAATGGTTCCAAAATATGATAGAAATTCTTATAGGAATCCTGTACAGATTTCTTATTGGAATCCTTTAGGATTTTTTGACAAGGGTGCATTTGAAGTTCTTTTTCACTTAAAATAAATAAATAATATAACTGACAAATGTATGTCAGATAATAAAAATACTCTAGTTCACTGTATGTTTTTGTTCTTGTTTCATTAAGAGATAAGTCTGAAGCACACCATAAATAATTATATTAATTCATACAGGGCTAGTAGTGTATATATATATATATATATATATATACAGTGAGGAAAATAAGTATTTGAACACCCTGCTATTTTGCAAGTTCTCCCACTTAGAAATCATGGAGGGGTCTGAAATTGTCATCATAGGTGCATGTCCACTGTGAGAGACATAATCTAAAAAAAAAAAAATCCAGAAATCACAATGTATGATTTTTAAACTATTTATTTGTATGATACAGCTGCAAATAAGTATTTGAACACCTGAGAAAATCAATGTTAATATTTGGTACAGTAGCCTTTGTTTGCAATTACAGAGGTCAAACGTTTCCTGTAGTTTTTCACCAGGTTTGCACACACTGCAGGAGGGATTTTGGCCCACTCCTCCACACAGATCTTCTCTAGATCAGTCAGATTTCTGGCCTGTCGCTGAGAAACACGGAGTTTGAGCTCCCTCCAAAGATTCTCTATTGGGTTTAGGTCTGGAGACTGGCTAGGCCATGCCAGAACCTTGATATGCTTCTTACAGAGCCACTCCTTGGTTATCCTGGCTGTGTGCTTCGGGTCATTGTCATGTTGGAAGACCCAGCCTCGACCCATCTTCAATGCTCTAACTGAGGGAAGGAGGTTGTTCCCCAAAATCTCGCAATACATGGCCCCAGTCATCCTCTCCTTAATACAGTGCAGTCGCCCTGTCCCATGTGCAGAAAAACACCCCCAAAGCATGATGCTATCACCCCCATGCTTCACAGTAGGGATGGTGTTCTTGGGATGGTACTCATCATTCTTCTTCCTCCAAACACGTTTAGTGGCCAAAAAGTTCTATTTTGGTCTCATCTGACCACATGACTTTCTCCCATGACTCCTCTGGATCATCCAAATGGTCATTGGCAAACTTAAGACGGGCCTGGACATGTGCTGGTTTAAGCAGGGGAACCTTCCGTGCCATGCATGATTTCAAACCATGACGTCTTAGTGTATTACCAACAGTAACCTTGGAAACGGTGGTCCCAGCTCTTTTCAGGTCATTGACCAGCTCCTCCCGTGTAGTTCTGGGCTGATTTCTCACCTTTCTTAGGATCAATGAGACCCCACGAGGTGAACTCTTACATGGAACCCCAGTCCGAGGGAGATTGACAGTCATGTTTAGCTTCTTCCATTTTCTAATGATTGCTCCAACAGTGGACCTTTTTTCACCAAGCTGCTTGGCAATTTCCCCGTAGCCCTTTCCAGCCTTGTGGAGGTCCACAATTTTGTCTCTAGTGTCTTTGGACAGCTCTTTGGTCTTGGCCATGTTAGTAGTTGGATTCTTACTGATTGTATGGGACGGACAAGTGTCTTTATGCAGCTAACGATCTCAAACAGGTGCATCTAATTTAGGATAATAAATGGAGTGGAGGTGGACATTTTAAAGGCAGACTAACAGGTCTTTGAGGGTCAGAATTCTAGCTGATAGACAGGTGTTCAAATACTTATTTGCAGCTGCATCATACAAATAAATAGTTAAAAAAATCATACATTGTGATTTCTGGATTTTTTTTTTTTTAGATTGTGTCTCTCACAGTGGACATGCACCTACGATGACAATTTCAGACCCCTCCATGATTTCTAAGTGGGAGAACTTGCAAAATAACAGGGTGTTCAAATACTTATTTTCCTCACTGTATATATATACAGATACACACCCAGGTATCGGATCGGTAGGCCGAAGGTTTACCTTCCAACAAGACAATGACCCTAAGCACACAGCTAAAACAACAAAGGAGTGGCTTCACGACAACTCCGTGACTGTTCTTGAATGGCCCAACCAGAGCCCTGACTTAAATCCAATTGAGCATCTCTGGAGAGACCTAAAAATGGCTGTCCACCAATGTTTACCATCCAACCTGACAGAACTGGAGAGGATCTGCAAGGAGGAATGGCAGAGGATCCCCAAATCCAGGTGTGAAAAACAACATGACATCTTTCCCAAAAAGACTCATGGCTGTATTAGATCAAAATGGTGCTTCTACTAAATACTGAGCAAAGGGTCTGAATACTTAGAACCATGTGATATTTTCAGTTTTTCTTTTTTAATAAATCTGCAAAAATGTCAACAATTCTGTGTTTTTCTGTCAATATGGGGTGCTGTGTGTACATTAATGAGGGAAAAAATGAACTTAAATGATTTTAGCAAATGGCTGCAATATAACAAAGAGTGAAAAATTTAAAGGGGTCTGAATACTTTCCGTACCCACTGTAAATATTTTTTTTCTCTAAAACACGTTGGCCACAATTATTGGCAGCCTTTTATTCAATTCTTTTTGCAACCTCCTTTTGCCAAGATAACAGCTCTGAGTCTTCACCTATAATGTCTGATGAGTTTGGAGAACATCTGACATATACCTGACAGAGAGACCATTCCTTCATGCAGAATCTCTACAGATCCTTCAGATTCCCAGCTCCATGTTGGTGCTTCTTCTCTTCAGATCACTCCACTCATTTTCTTTAGGGTTCAGGTCAGAGGTTCATGGCAGAAGCTTAATTTTGTGAAGATATCCAGGACCTCCAGCAGAACATTAAAGATCCAGCAGTATATTTAAATTTACTTTTTATTCATGTGTGCACCAAACCCATCTGGTGGGTTTGCTGCCAAAAAAACTCTTTTTTAGTTTCATCTGACCATAGAAGCCAGTCCTGTTTGAAGTTCCAGACTTGACTGACAACTGAATATGCTGGAGATTGTTTCTGGATGAGAGCTGAGGATTTTTCTTGAAACCCTCCTGAACAGCTTGTGGGGATGTAGGTGCCGTTTGATAATTTTTTTTAGGGTTTCTGAGACTCAAGACTCAACTAATCTCTGCAATTCTCCAGCTGTGATCCTTGGAGAGTCTTTGTCCACTTAAACTCTCCTCCTCACTTCACATTAGGATGATTTAGACACATGTCCTCTTCCAGGCAGATTTTTAACATCTTGATTGGACCTTCTTAATTATTGCCCTGATAGTGGGGATTGGGGATTTTCAATGCTTTAGCTATTTTCTTACAGCCACTTTCTATTTTGTGAAGCTCAACAATCTTTTGCTGCACATCAGAACTATATTCTTTGGTTTTACTCATTGTGATGAATGATTACGGGAATTTGGCCTTTGTGTTTCCTCATGTTTGTATTCCTGTGGAACAGGAAGTCATGGCTGGACAATTTCATGTTCATGATCACCCTGGTGTTAAAAATGTAAATACGAATGGGACTATACTTCAGAGATATTTTACTCATAAAAAATTCTAGGGGTGCCAATAATTGTGGCCAACATGTTTTGGAGAAAAACATTTATTTCATAATGTGATTTCCCCCCCCCCCACTTTCAATTCTTTTCCTTCAATGAAAGGTTAGATTTTTGCTAATTTTATGAATTAAAGATCAAAAGGATAAACATTGCAGACTTATTTTTACAGTCTTCTTTGATCATATTTATCAAGGGTGCCAACAATTTTGTCCATGACTGTATTAAATATATATGTGTGTGTGTGTGTGTGTGTGTGTGTGTGTGTGTGTGTGTGTGTGTGTGTGTGTGTGTGTGTGTGTGTGTGTGTGTGTGTGTGTGTGTGTGTGTGAGAGAGAGAACATAAAACAGTACACCAAGTATGGGAACAAGAAGCAAATTTTAATGTGTGCTTTTTCATATACAAAAAAAAAAAAAAAAAAATGCGTTGAGGTAAAGCACTTTACCCTTTACCTTTGATAACCTTGAACAAAGCATATTATATCATATCACTAAACAATGTATAACCTTGCTCATACATATAAAACAAACAAACAAAAAAAACTACACCATCAAAACACTAAATGTTTTGTTCCTGTCTCTTTCTCTTCTCTGACCATTGCTGTTTTTACCCCTACAACATGACACCAACAGTAAATATGAGGACATAAAACACAACACACATATTCCAATCTGACTGTAGTAACCCAAACCTGGATCTTCACCCAACCCCCGCAACATGACACCAACAGTAAATATGAGGACATAAACACAACACACATATTCCAATCTGACTGTAGTAACCCAAACCTGGATCTTCACCCAACCCCCACAACATGACACCAACAGTAAATATGAGGACATAAACACAACACACATATCCCAATCTGACTGTAGTAACCCAAACCTGGATCTTCACCCAACCCCCGCAACATGACACCAACAGTAAATATGAGGACATAAAACACGCAGATGGGAGTTTTACTTACTCAAACATGTTCTAAGGGCAGAAAGGAAAATGATTGGTTTACAGATTCAACCAATGAAATTGAAGCAGAGGCGGGATCAAGTTTTTTTTTTTCTTGGCGGGATTCTAGATACGTTAGACTGTTGATAGAAGATCGCGGGTTTTGTAGAGGTAAGTGAATTTACAATATATTTTGTTAAAATTCTGAGATAAACGGCCTCTAAAGTGTACTAAGATAATTGGGGAACATTGAAAATGCACAGAAGAACTATCATCGTCTAATATCGGATCATTTGTATTTTGATTCGACTGCTAACTCCACTGCACCTAAGCTGCTAATGGTCTAAATGGGGTTAAACATGATTTTACAATACTACCCAGCTGTCTGTAAAGCCGATAAATGCGAAGACGGAACAGAAATAATTTCTCTTAAAGCAGGAGTTACACCGTGTGTACACCATACGCGATCTTTTATCGAGGCGCGGCGACAGCTAAAACCTGAAAAAGACGACCTTTGCAAAGCAGGTGGACAGAAATAGAACGGGGAATCTGTTTGCGGTCGGGATTTGAGTCGCTGCTCTCAGGGCTGCAGTACTCAATAGATTCATATCGCTGTTATTTTAGTGTACTATATGCTGCTCTCAGAGCTGCAGTACTCAATAGATTCATATCGCTGTTATTTTAGTGTACTATATGCTGCTCTCCGAGCTGTAGTACTCAATAGATTCATGTTACTGTTATTTTAGTGCTGCTCTCAGGGCTGCAGTACTCAATAGATTCATGTTACTGTTATTAATGGTGCTTGCCAAAGGCAAAGCTCCATTCTTATTCTCCTGCATACTTATTATTATTATTCTGCTTCTTCTTCTTCTTCTTCTGGACAAAATTTCTGCGCGCTACTCCTCCCGCAGCTTTTGTCGTAGACCCATGAATGAGGTGTCAAATCGACCGGCTTATTGAGGAGAGGTGTGCTATGACTTTTATAAGCGATCGGGTGTACGATGTTCGTCCAGTGGGCGAAAAATCGGGCGAAAAATCCCATAGACTTAACCCTCTGGAGTCTGAGGCTGATTTGGGGCCTGGAGAACTTTTGACATGCCCTGACATTTGTGCTTTTTTCAGTTGTTCATAAACATATTAATGGAAAAAGTGTCATTACACTGTATTCAGCACAAACTAGGCTACAATAATATGTGAGGAACATGTATGTACATGTTTGTGTTTTTGAAGGAATGACATTTATGCGTGGTTATTGAAAAAACAAAAAACTTAAGTCACTGAAATAAGGCCAAAAAAAGTATAATAAATCTGTGTTCATAAGACTTTAGGGTATTGGAGGTTGTAGACTAGAGTTTTTGCTTCAAAATTATGTAAAAATGATGCTGCCTACTCCTTCATATAAAACAATATATTGATTTAGTTTTTGTAAGACACTTTTTGCCAAGAAACACAGTATGCGAGGAGGCGTGAATCACCACTGAAAATGGGCCATTCTCACCTGTGAAGACAAAAGAATTGGATAGTAATGAGCTGAAATGACTTGCATATTAATGAGGCATTTCAGTCAGGTAGGCTGTGAAAAAAAAAACTTCTGTGATGTCTCAAGCTCATTATGATATATGAAACATACAGAAAAATATTATTACAATATAAAGTAATGGTTTTATATTATACTTTAAAATTTAATGTATTTCTGTGATGCAAATAGTCTGAATATAGACTTTTAGTTTAAAAGCATGCACATTTGGAGAAATATTGGATTCTCATATGCTTATGTCAATTTTCTATACAGAGGAGTTATATTTATTTAATATTCACTGTCATTACTATGAGTGCTGGTGTTTTCAATTCATCCTTGAAGTCGGAGGGCGCTCTATGCATTTTTAGTCCACAAATTCATCTAAAAGAAGAAGAGGCTATTCCATGAATGGAGTTTCCAATTCATACAGCAGCAGGAGGGCGCTAAAGAAACAAAAACTCATCTAAACTTCATCTGTAGAAGACAAGTAAACAGGAAGTAACTGCATGTCTTCTAGAGATCGCTAACCATGACTTTTACATCCAGATAAACACTTTTCAAGACAATAAATACACGATTGAGATACTGAATGCATGTATTGACTGAATTAGTGTCTGAATAGAGCTGGCTCCGTGGGCGTGGCCGCATTAGCAGATAATGAGCTGAATCACGGATTTCTGACATGGCTCTCTTTTCATACAGATTACATAAACACAGAAGGTTTGTTTTCGATTTGACTTACATGATTTAAAACCTGACATCTTAACGTTTTTTTAGACATAAGTGTAATTTTTTTGTCATTAGTATTCACTAAGTTACAGTTCATTTTCTGAGAACTATCAGATTGGAGTTCGTTCAGAGGGAGATGAGAGATCACGCATCATGTTAGTTTTCTTTATTTTACAAAAAGCACAACATTCTGTTTTTACTCTGAGTGTACACAAATGAAAGAAGATAGTCCACAGATTAAAATGGTGTATAACTCTTAATTGTATGTGCAACATTGACGGAGTATTTTGAGTCTCTTTCACACTGATAAGAAAAAAACCACGGTGGTATCGCCGGCGATACCGTCAGACCTCAGAGTGTTAACATTGTGATGATATTTGACGAGTCATAGCTCCTAATGAGGATTTCATAGAAACATGTGGGTTACTACGTTTGAAGGGGCTGACAGGCTCTGTCAGACCATATCTCAAAATGGGGTGTAAGTTGTACCCCTGGGGCGCAAGAGCTGCCCAAAGTTGCCCCATAGACATACTATGGTGAAGCCGTGCCCATGAACCAGGAAGTACTGTGTTTTTCCTACTATGGGAAATTACATAGGGATTTTGTATTGAACATAACTCTGGATTACAATGTCATAGAGACAAGGGGGTGGGCTCATTTTACTCAAACAACCAATCAGTCTCTCAGGATCATTGTGAAACTATCAAGCCACGCCCTAGCAAGCATATAGAGCACCTTAGTAACAAGCTCCATAGACTTCCATTGAAAAAGATCAAATGAATATCTTTGGATAGGAGTGTCATACAAACATGAGGGTGGGCTCATTTGACTCGAGGCAGCAAACCGCCAATCACAAATCACCTTAAAGACATCATAGCCACGCCTTAGCAACCATTTAGAGCACCCTAGCAACCCAAAGCATAGGCAGATATCTTCAAATCTGAATATCATAAAGGCATGGGGGTTGGTTTATATCATTCATACTGGCAAGCAGCCTTTGGTTTATCATTACTGGCAGCTGCCAAGCCACTCCCTAGCAACCAAACAGAGTACCCTAGCAACCGTTTTGCAAGATCTATATCTCTGCATCAGAACATCGTAAAGACATGGGTGTTGGTTTATATTGTCAAGCAGCCTTTGGAGTATCATCATTGGTAGCTGCCAAGCCACTCCCTAGCAACCAAACAGAGTACCCTAGCAACGATTTAGCAAGATCTATATCTCTGCATCAGAGCATCATAGAGACATGGCGGTTGGCTCTTTTGACTCATGCTAGCAAACTGGACTTCCAACATGCTACACATGCTAGCAGTGAATAGCTACATGCTAATAGTGATTAGCTTAGTGTTTAAACATGACACAAACTAGTAAAAATGTGTTAGCATCATGCTGGTAGCATGCTAATTGTGTTAGCATCATGGTAGTAGCATGCTAATCATGTTAGCATCATGCCAGCAAACATGCTAATCATGTTAGCATCTTGTTAAAAACATGCTAGCAACATGGTAATCATGCTAGCATCATGCTAGCATTATGCTAATCATGTTAGCATGTTGCTAGCATAATGCTAACATGATTAGCATCTTGTTAAAATCATGCTAGCAACATGGTAATCATGTTAGCATCATGCTAGCATTATGCTAATCATGTTAGCATGTTGCTAGCGTTATGCTAACATGATTAGCATCTTGTTAAAATCATGCTAGCAACATGGTAATCATGCTTTAGCATAATGCTAGCATTATGCTAATCATGTTAGCATGTTCCTAGCATTATGCTAACATGATTAGCACCTTGTTTAAAACATGTTAGCAGCATGCTAAGGGTGTTAGCATCATGCTAACAACATGCTAATCATGTTAGCATGTTGCTAGCATTATGCTAACATGATTAGCATCTTGTTAAAAACATCCTAGCAGGATGCTACGGGTGTTAGCATCATGCTAGTAACATGCTAATCATGTAAGCATGTTGCTCGCATTATGCTAACATGATTAGCATCTTGCTGAAAACATCCTAGCAGTATGCTAATGGTGTTAGCATCATGCTAGCATCATGCTAATCAAGAGTGCCGAATTTTGCCACTGCAAGCACCATTCACATTTTCTTCAGGAAATGTACATTCTAGTTAATGGTGCTTGCCAAAGGCAAAGCTCCATTCTTATTCTCCTGCATACTTATTATTATTATTCTGCTTCTTCTTCTTCTTCTTCTGGACAAAATTTCTGCGCGCTACTCCTCCCGCAGCTTTTGTCGTAGACCCATGAATGAGGTGTCAAATCGACCGGCTTATTGAGGAGAGGTGTGCTATGACTTTTATAAGCGATCGGGTGTACGATGTTCGTCCAGTGGGCGAAAAATCGGGCGAAAAATCCCATAGACTTAACATTGTGATGATATTTGACGAGTCATAGCTCCTAATGAGGATTTCATAGAAACATGTGGGTTACTACGTTTGAAGGGGCTGACAGGCTCTGTCAGACCATATCTCAAAATGGGGTGTAAGTTGTACCCCTGGGGCGCAAGAGCTGCCCAAAGTTGCCCCATAGACATACTATGGTGAAGCCGTGCCCATGAACCAGGAAGTACTGTGTTTTTCCTACTATGGGAAATTACATAGGGATTTTGTATTGAACATAACTCTGGATTACAATGTCATAGAGACAAGGGGGTGGGCTCATTTTACTCAAACAACCAATCAGTCTCTCAGGATCATTGTGAAACTATCAAGCCACGCCCTAGCAAGCATATAGAGCACCTTAGTAACAAGCTCCATAGACTTCCATTGAAAAAGATCAAATGAATATCTTTGGATAGGAGTGTCATACAAACATGAGGGTGGGCTCATTTGACTCGAGGCAGCAAACCGCCAATCACAAATCACCTTAAAGACATCATAGCCACGCCTTAGCAACCATTTAGAGCACCCTAGCAACCCAAAGCATAGGCAGATATCTTCAAATCTGAATATCATAAAGGCATGGGGGTTGGTTTATATCATTCATACTGGCAAGCAGCCTTTGGTTTATCATTACTGGCAGCTGCCAAGCCACTCCCTAGCAACCAAACAGAGTACCCTAGCAACCGTTTTGCAAGATCTATATCTCTGCATCAGAACATCGTAAAGACATGGGTGTTGGTTTATATTGTCAAGCAGCCTTTGGAGTATCATCATTGGTAGCTGCCAAGCCACTCCCTAGCAACCAAACAGAGTACCCTAGCAACGATTTAGCAAGATCTATATCTCTGCATCAGAGCATCATAGAGACATGGCGGTTGGCTCTTTTGACTCATGCTAGCAAACTGGACTTCCAACATGCTACACATGCTAGCAGTGAATAGCTACATGCTAATAGTGATTAGCTTAGTGTTTAAACATGACACAAACTAGTAAAAATGTGTTAGCATCATGCTGGTAGCATGCTAATTGTGTTAGCATCATGGTAGTAGCATGCTAATCATGTTAGCATCATGCTAGCAAACATGCTAATCATGTTAGCATCTTGTTAAAAACATGCTAGCAACATGGTAATCATGCTAGCATCATGCTAGCATTATGCTAATCATGTTAGCATGTTGCTAAGCATAATGCTAACATGATTAGCATCTTGTTAAAATCATGCTGGCAACATGGTAATCATGTTAGCATCATGCAGCATTATGCTAATCATGTTAGCATGTTGCTTAGCGTTATGCTAACATGATTAGCATCTTGTTAAAATCATGCTAGCAACATGGTAATCATGCTAGCATAATGCTAGCATTATGCTAATCATGTTAGCATGTTCCTAGCATTATGCTAACATGATTAGCACCTTGTTTAAAACATGTTAGCAGCATGCTAAGGGTGTTAGCATCATGCTAACAACATGCTAATCATGTTAGCATGTTGCTAGCATTATGCTAACATGATTAGCATCTTGTTAAAAACATCCTAGCAGGATGCTACGGGTGTTAGCATCATGCTAGTAACATGCTAATCATGTAAGCATGTTGCTCGCATTATGCTAACATGATTAGCATCTTGCTGAAAACATCCTAGCAGTATGCTAATGGTGTTAGCATCATGCTAGCATCATGCTAATCAAGAGTGCCGAATTTTGCCACTGCAAGCACCATTCACATTTTCTTCAGGAAATGTACATTCTAGTTAATGGTGCTTGCCAAAGGCAAAGCTCCATTCTTATTCTTCTGCATACTTATTAATGGTGCTTGCCAAAGGCAAAGCTCCATTCTTATTCTTCTGCATACTTATTATTAATGGTGCTTGCCAAAGGCAAAGCTCCATTCTTATTCTTCTGCATACTTATTATTCTTCTTCTTCTTCTTCTGGACACAATTTCTGCGCGCTACTCCTCCCGCAGTTTTTGTCATAGACCCATGAATGAGGTGTCAAATCGACCGGCTCATTGAGGACAGGTGTGCTATGACTTTTATAAGCGATCGGGTGTACGATGTTCGTCCGGCGGGCGAAAAAGTAGCGAAAAAAATCCCATAGACTTTGCATTGGGACAAACTTTGATGAGTAATAGCTCCTAACGAGAGTTTCATAGAAACATGTGGGTTACCACGTTTGAAGAGCCTGATAGGCTCTCTCAGACCATACCTCAAAATGGGGTGTAAGTTGTACCCCTGGGGCGCAAGAGCTGCCCAAAGTTGCCCCATAGACATACTATGGTGAAGCCGTGCCCATGAACCAGGAAGTACTGTGTTTTTCCTACTATGGGAAATTACATAGGGATTTTGAATTGAACATAACTCTGAATCACAATGTCATAGAGACAAGGGGGTGGGCTCATTTTACTCAGGCAACCAATCAGTCTCTCAGGATCATTGTAAAGCTATCAAGCCACGCCCTAGCAACCATATAGAGAACCATAGCAACAAGTTCCATAGACTTCCATTGAAAAAGATCAAAGGAATATCTTTGGATAGGAGTGTCATAGAAACATGAGGGTGGGCTCATTTGACTCGAGGCAGCAAACCGCCAATCACAAATCACCTTAAAGACATCATAGCCACGCCTTAGCAACCATATAGAGCACCCTAGCAACCCAAAGCATAGGCAGATATCTTCAAATCTGAATATCATAGAGGCATGGGGGTTGGTTTATATCATTCATACTGGCAAGCAGCCTTTGGTGTATCATCATTGGTAGCTGCCAAGCCACTCCTTAGCAACCAAACAGAGTACCCTAGCAACCATTTTGCAAGATCTATATCTCTGCGTCAGAACATCGTACAGACATGGGGGTTGGTTTATATTGTCAAGCAGCCTTTGGAGTATCATCATTGGCAGCTGCCAAGCCACTCCCTAGCAACCAAACAGAGTACCCTAGCAACCGTTTTGAAACACCTATATTTCTGCATCAGAACATTATAGAGACATGGCGGTTGGCTCTTTTGACTCATGCTAGCAAACTGGACTTCCACCATGCTACACATGCTAGCAGTGAATAGCTACATGCTAATAGTGAGTAGCTTAAGGTTTAAACATGACACAAACTAGTAAAAATGTGTTAGAATAATGCTAGTGGCATGCTAATTGTGTTAGCATGATGCTAGTAGCATGATAATCATGTTAGCATCATGTTAGCAAACATGCTAATCATGTTAGCATCTTGTTAAATACATGCTAACAACATGGTAATCATGCTAGCATCATGCTAGCATTATGCTAATGATGTTAGCATGTTGCTAGCATTATGCTAACATGATTAGCATCTTGTTAAAATCATGCTAGCAACATGGTAATCATGCTAGCATCATGCTAGCATTATGCTAATCATGTTAGCATGTTTGCTAGCATTATGCTAACATGATTAGCATCTTGTTTAAAACATGCTAACAGCATGCTAAGGGTGTTAGCATCATGCTAGCAACATGCTAATCATGTTAGCATGTTGTTAACATAATGCTAACATGATTAGCATCTTGTTAAAATAATGCTAGCAACATGGTAATCATGCTAGCATCATGCTAGTATTATGCTAATCATATTAGCATTTTGCTAGCATTATGCTAACATGACTAGCATTTTGTTTAAAACATGCTAGTAGCATGCTTAGGGTGTTAGCATCATGCTAGCAACATGCAAATCATGTTAGCATTTTGCTAAAAACATCCTAGCAGGACGGTAATTATGTTAGCATCATGCTAATCAAGAGTGCCGAGTTTTGCCACTGCAAGCACCATTCACATTTTCTTCAGGAAATGTACATTCTAGTATTGTAATTACTATTCACCTGAACAAAACTTTGGCGCGTAACTTGTCCCGCACCGTTTGTAGTAGACCCACGAATGAGGTGTCAAATCGACCGGCTTATTGAGGAGAGGTGTGCTATGACTTTTCTAAGCGATCGGGTGTGCGATGTTCGCACAGCGTACGAAAAAACGGCTGAAAAAACTCCCATAGACTTAACATGGGGGCCAAATCTGTGAGATCATATCTTTAGATCAGAAGGTCGTAGAGACTTGGGGCTGGGCTCTTTTGACTCGGCCTATCAAGCAGCCAATAACTAATGACTTCATAGCCTCACCCTAGCAACCAATTACAGCACCCTAGCAACCGGGTGCCGAATTTTGCCACTGCAAGCACCATTCACATTTTCTTCAGGAAATGTACATTCTAGTATTGTAATTACCATTCACCTGAACAAAACTTTGGCGCGTAACTCGTCCCGCAGTTTTTGTCGTAGACCCACGAATGAGGTGTCAAATCGACCGGCTTATTGAGGAGAGGTGTGCTATGACTTTTCTAAGCGATCGGGTGTACGATGTTCGCACAGCGTACGAAAAAACGGCTGAAAAAACTCCCATAGACTTAACATGGGGGCCAAATCTGTGAGATCATATCTTTGGTTTAGATGGTCATAGAGACTTGGGGCTGGGCTCTTTTGGCTCGGCCTATCAAGCCGCCAATAAGTAATGACTTTATGGCCACGCCCTAGCAACCAATTACAGCACCCTAGCAACCGGTGCCGAATTTTGCCACTGCAAGCACCATTCACATTTTCTTCAGGAAATGTACATTCTAGTATTGTAATTACTATTCACCTGAACAAAACTTTGGCGCGTAACTCGTCTCGCAGTTTTTGTCGTAGACCCACGAATGAGGTGTCAAATCGACCGGCTTATTGAGGAGAGGTGTGCTATGACTTTTCTAAGCGATTGGGTGTACGATGTTCGCACAGCGTACGAAAAAACGGCTGAAAAAACTCCCATAGACTTAACATGGGGGCCAAATCTGTGAGATCATATCTTTGGTTTACATGGTCATAGAGACTTGGGGCTGGGCTCTTTTGGCTCGGCCTATCAAGCCGCCAATAAGTAGTGACTTTATGGCCACGCCCTAGCAACCAATTACAGCACCCTAGCAACCGGTGCCGAATTTTGCCACTGCAAGCACCATTCACATTTTCTTCAGGAAATGTACATTCTAGTATTGTAATTACTATTCACCTGAACAAAACTTTGGCGCGTAACTCGTCCCGCACCGTTTGTTGTATACCCACGAATGAGGTGTCAAATCGACCGGCTTATTGAGGAGAGGTGTGCTATGACTTTTCTAAGCGATCGGGTGTACGATGTTCGCACAGTGTACGAAAAAATTGGCTGAAAAAACTCCCATAGACTTAACATTGAGTCAAAATCTATGAGATCATATCTTTGGATCAGAAGGTCATAGAGACTTGGGGCTGGGCTCTTTTGATTCGGCCAGCCAATAAGTAGTGACACAGCAACTTCATAGCCACGCCCTAGCAACCAATTACAGCACCTTAGCAACCGGTGCCGATTTTTGCCACTGCAAGCACCATTCACATTTTCTTCAGGAAATGTACATTCTAGTATTGTAATTACTATTCACCTGAACAAAACTTTGGCGCGTAACTCGTCCCGCACCGTTTGTCGTAGACCCACAAATGAGGTGTCAAATCGACCGGCTTATTGAGGATAGGTGTGCTATGACTTTTCTAAGCGATCGGGTGTAGGATGTTCGCACAGCGTACGAAAAAACGGCTGAAAAAACTCCCATAGACTTAACATGGGGGCCAAATCTGTGAGATCATATCTTTGGTTTAGAAGGTCATAGAGACTTGGGGCTGGGCTCTTTTGACTCGGCCTACCAAGCCGCCAATAAGTAGTGACTTCATGTCCACGCCCTAGCAACCAATTACAGCACCCTAGCAACCGAGTCCGGTGTTTTGCCACTGCAAGCACCATTCACATTTTCTTCAGGAAATGTACATTCTAGTATTGTAATTACTATTCACCTGAACAAAACTTTGGCGCGTAACTCGTCCCGCACCGTTTGTCGTAGACCCACATATGAGGTGTCAAATCGACCGGCTTATTGAGGAGAGGTGTGCTATGACTTTTCTAAGTGATTGGGTGTACGATGTTCGCACAGCGTACAAAAAAAACGGCTGAAAAAAACTCCCATAGACTTAACATGGGGTCCAAATCTGTGAGATCATATCTTTGGATCAGAAGTTCGTAGAGACTTGGGGCTGGGCTCTTTTGATTCGGCCAGCCAATAAGTAGTGACACAGCAACTTCATAGCCACGCCCTAGCAACCAATTACAGCACCCTAGCAACCGAGCAGCGAATTTTGCCACTGCAAGCACCATTCACATTTTCTTCAGGAAATGTACATTCTAGTATTGTAATTACTATTCACCTGAACAAAACTTTGGCGCCTAACTCGTCCCGCACCGTTTGTCGTAGACCCACGAATGAGGTGTCAAATCGACCGGCTTATTGAGGAGAGGTGTGCTATGACTTTTCTAAGCGATCGGGTGTACGATGTTCGCACAGCGTACGAAAAAACGGCTGAAAAAACTCCCATAGACTTAACATGGGGGCCAAATCTGTAAGATGATATCTTTGGTTTAGAAGGTCATAGAGACTTGGGGCTGGGCTCTTTTGACTCAGCCTATCAAGCCGCCAATAAGTAGTGACTTCATGGCAACGCCCTAGCAACAAATTACAGCACCCTAGCAACCAGGTTCCGAATTTTGCCACTGCAAGCACCATTCACATTTTCTTCAGGAAATGTACATTCTAGTTCTTCTTCTTCTTCTTCTGGACACAATTTCTGCGCGCTACTCCTCCCGCAGTTTTTGTCATAGACCCATGAATGAGGTGTCAAATCGACCGGCTCATTGAGGACAGGTGTGCTATGACTTTTATAAGCGATCGGGTGTACGATGTTCGTCCGGCGGGCGAAAAAGTAGCGAAAAAAATCCCATAGACTTTGCATTGGGACAAACTTTGATGAGTAATAGCTCCTAACGAGAGTTTCATAGAAACATGTGGGTTACCACGTTTGAAGAGCCTGATAGGCTCTCTCAGACCATACCTCAAAATGGGGTGTAAGTTGTACCCCTGGGGCGCAAGAGCTGCCCAAAGTTGCCCCATAGACATACTATGGTGAAGCCGTGCCCATGAACCAGGAAGTACTGTGTTTTTCCTACTATGGGAAATTACATAGGGATTTTGAATTGAACATAACTCTGAATCACAATGTCATAGAGACAAGGGGGTGGGCTCATTTTACTCAGGCAACCAATCAGTCTCTCAGGATCATTGTAAAGCTATCAAGCCACGCCCTAGCAACCATATAGAGAACCATAGCAACAAGTTCCATAGACTTCCATTGAAAAAGATCAAAGGAATATCTTTGGATAGGAGTGTCATAGAAACATGAGGGTGGGCTCATTTGACTCGAGGCAGCAAACCGCCAATCACAAATCACCTTAAAGACATCATAGCCACGCCTTAGCAACCATATAGAGCACCCTAGCAACCCAAAGCATAGGCAGATATCTTCAAATCTGAATATCATAGAGGCATGGGGGTTGGTTTATATCATTCATACTGGCAAGCAGCCTTTGGTGTATCATCATTGGTAGCTGCCAAGCCACTCCTTAGCAACCAAACAGAGTACCCTAGCAACCATTTTGCAAGATCTATATCTCTGCGTCAGAACATCGTACAGACATGGGGGTTGGTTTATATTGTCAAGCAGCCTTTGGAGTATCATCATTGGCAGCTGCCAAGCCACTCCCTAGCAACCAAACAGAGTACCCTAGCAACCGTTTTGAAACACCTATATTTCTGCATCAGAACATTATAGAGACATGGCGGTTGGCTCTTTTGACTCATGCTAGCAAACTGGACTTCCACCATGCTACACATGCTAGCAGTGAATAGCTACATGCTAATAGTGAGTAGCTTAAGGTTTAAACATGACACAAACTAGTAAAAATGTGTTAGAATAATGCTAGTGGCATGCTAATTGTGTTAGCATGATGCTAGTAGCATGATAATCATGTTAGCATCATGTTAGCAAACATGCTAATCATGTTAGCATCTTGTTAAATACATGCTAACAACATGGTAATCATGCTAGCATCATGCTAGCATTATGCTAATGATGTTAGCATGTTGCTAGCATTATGCTAACATGATTAGCATCTTGTTAAAATCATGCTAGCAACATGGTAATCATGCTAGCATCATGCTAAGCATTATGCTAATCATGTTAGCATGTTTGCTAGCATTATGCTAACATGATTAGCATCTTGTTTAAAACATGCTAACAGCATGCTAAGGGTGTTAGCATCATGCTAGCAACATGCTAATCATGTTAGCATGTTGTTAACATAATGCTAACATGATTAGCATCTTGTTAAAATAATGCTAGCAACATGGTAATCATGCTAGCATCATGCTAGTATTATGCTAATCATATTAGCATTTTGCTAGCATTATGCTAACATGACTAGCATTTTGTTTAAAACATGCTAGTAGCATGCTTAGGGTGTTAGCATCATGCTAGCAACATGCAAATCATGTTAGCATTTTGCTAAAAACATCCTAGCAGGACGGTAATTATGTTAGCATCATGCTAATCAAGAGTGCCGAGTTTTGCCACTGCAAGCACCATTCACATTTTCTTCAGGAAATGTACATTCTAGTATTGTAATTACTATTCACCTGAACAAAACTTTGGCGCGTAACTTGTCCCGCACCGTTTGTAGTAGACCCACGAATGAGGTGTCAAATCGACCGGCTTATTGAGGAGAGGTGTGCTATGACTTTTCTAAGCGATCGGGTGTGCGATGTTCGCACAGCGTACGAAAAAACGGCTGAAAAAACTCCCATAGACTTAACATGGGGGCCAAATCTGTGAGATCATATCTTTAGATCAGAAGGTCGTAGAGACTTGGGGCTGGGCTCTTTTGACTCGGCCTATCAAGCAGCCAATAACTAATGACTTCATAGCCTCACCCTAGCAACCAATTACAGCACCCTAGCAACCGGGTGCCGAATTTTGCCACTGCAAGCACCATTCACATTTTCTTCAGGAAATGTACATTCTAGTATTGTAATTACCATTCACCTGAACAAAACTTTGGCGCGTAACTCGTCCCGCAGTTTTTGTCGTAGACCCACGAATGAGGTGTCAAATCGACCGGCTTATTGAGGAGAGGTGTGCTATGACTTTTCTAAGCGATCGGGTGTACGATGTTCGCACAGCGTACGAAAAAACGGCTGAAAAAACTCCCATAGACTTAACATGGGGGCCAAATCTGTGAGATCATATCTTTGGTTTAGATGGTCATAGAGACTTGGGGCTGGGCTCTTTTGGCTCGGCCTATCAAGCCGCCAATAAGTAATGACTTTATGGCCACGCCCTAGCAACCAATTACAGCACCCTAGCAACCGGTGCCGAATTTTGCCACTGCAAGCACCATTCACATTTTCTTCAGGAAATGTACATTCTAGTATTGTAATTACTATTCACCTGAACAAAACTTTGGCGCGTAACTCGTCTCGCAGTTTTTGTCGTAGACCCACGAATGAGGTGTCAAATCGACCGGCTTATTGAGGAGAGGTGTGCTATGACTTTTCTAAGCGATTGGGTGTACGATGTTCGCACAGCGTACGAAAAAACGGCTGAAAAAACTCCCATAGACTTAACATGGGGGCCAAATCTGTGAGATCATATCTTTGGTTTACATGGTCATAGAGACTTGGGGCTGGGCTCTTTTGGCTCGGCCTATCAAGCCGCCAATAAGTAGTGACTTTATGGCCACGCCCTAGCAACCAATTACAGCACCCTAGCAACCGGTGCCGAATTTTGCCACTGCAAGCACCATTCACATTTTCTTCAGGAAATGTACATTCTAGTATTGTAATTACTATTCACCTGAACAAAACTTTGGCGCGTAACTCGTCCCGCACCGTTTGTTGTATACCCACGAATGAGGTGTCAAATCGACCGGCTTATTGAGGAGAGGTGTGCTATGACTTTTCTAAGCGATCGGGTGTACGATGTTCGCACAGTGTACGAAAAAATTGGCTGAAAAAACTCCCATAGACTTAACATTGAGTCAAAATCTATGAGATCATATCTTTGGATCAGAAGGTCATAGAGACTTGGGGCTGGGCTCTTTTGATTCGGCCAGCCAATAAGTAGTGACACAGCAACTTCATAGCCACGCCCTAGCAACCAATTACAGCACCTTAGCAACCGGTGCCGATTTTTGCCACTGCAAGCACCATTCACATTTTCTTCAGGAAATGTACATTCTAGTATTGTAATTACTATTCACCTGAACAAAACTTTGGCGCGTAACTCGTCCCGCACCGTTTGTCGTAGACCCACAAATGAGGTGTCAAATCGACCGGCTTATTGAGGATAGGTGTGCTATGACTTTTCTAAGCGATCGGGTGTAGGATGTTCGCACAGCGTACGAAAAAACGGCTGAAAAAACTCCCATAGACTTAACATGGGGGCCAAATCTGTGAGATCATATCTTTGGTTTAGAAGGTCATAGAGACTTGGGGCTGGGCTCTTTTGACTCGGCCTACCAAGCCGCCAATAAGTAGTGACTTCATGTCCACGCCCTAGCAACCAATTACAGCACCCTAGCAACCGAGTCCGGTGTTTTGCCACTGCAAGCACCATTCACATTTTCTTCAGGAAATGTACATTCTAGTTTTAGTTTACTATATGCTGCTCTCAGGGCTGCAGTACTCAATAGATTCATATCACTGTTATTTTAGTGTACTATGCTGCTCTCAGGGCTGCAGTACTCAATAGATTCATTTTACTGTGTTATTTTAGTGTACTATATGCTGCTCTCAGAGCTGCAGTACTCAATAGATTCATATCGCTGTTATTTTAGTGTACTATATGCTGCTCTCAGAGCTGTAGTACTCAATAGATTCATGTTACTGTTATTTTAGTGTACTATATGCTGCTCTCAGGGCTGCAGTACTCAATAGATTCATGTTACTGTTATTTTAGTTTACTATATGCTGCTCTCAGGGCTGCAGTACTCAATAGATTCATATCACTGTTATTTTAGTGTACTATGCTGCTCTCAGGGCTGCAGTACTCAATAGATTCATTTTACTGTGTTATTTTAGTGTACTATATGCTGCTCTCAGAGCTGCAGTACTCAATAGATTCATATCGCTGTTATTTTAGTGTACTATATGCTGCTCTCAGAGCTGCAGTACTCAATAGATTCATATTGCTGTTATTTTAGTGTACTATATGCTGCTCTCCGAGCTGTAGTACTCAATAGATTCATATCACTGTTATTTTAGTGTACTATATGCTGCTCTCAGGGCTGCAGTACTCAATAGATTCATGTTACTGTTATTTTAGTGTACTATATGCTGTGCTCAGGGCTGCAGTACTCAATAGATTCATGTTACTGTTATTTTAGTTTACTATATGCTGCTCTCAGGGCTGCAGTACTCAATAGATTCATATCACTGTTATTTTAGTGTACTATGCTGCTCTCAGGGCTGCAGTACTCAATAGATTCATTTTACTGTGTTATTTTAGTGTACTATATGCTGCTCTCAGGGCTGCAGTACTCAATAGATTCATTTTACTGTGTTATTTTAGTGTACTATATGCTGCTCTCAGGGCTGCAGTACTCAATAGATTCATATCGCTGTTATTTTAGTGTACTATATGCTGCTCTCAGAGCTGCAGTACTCAATAGATTCATATCGCTGTTATTTTAGTGTACTATGCTGCTCTCAGGGCTGCAGTACTCAATAGATTCATTTTACTGTGTTATTTTAGTGTACTATATGCTGCTCTCAGGGCTGCAGTACTCAATAGATTCATTTTACTGTGTTATTTTAGTGTACTATATGCTGCTCTCAGGGCTGCAGTACTCAATAGATTCATATCGCTGTTATTTTAGTGTACTATATGCTCTCAGAGCTGCAGTACTCAATAGATTCATATCGCTGTTATTTTAGTGTACTATATGCTGCTCTCAGGGCTGCAGTACTCAATAGATTCATGTTACTGTTATTTTAGGGTACTATATGCTGCTCTCAGGGCTGCAGTACTCAATAGATTCATGTTACTGTTATTTTAGTGTACTATATGCTGCTCTCAGGGCTGCAGTACTCAATAGATTCATGTTACTGTTATTTTAGTGTACTATATGCTGCTCTCAGGGCTGCAGTACTCAATAGATTCATATCGCTGTTATTTTAGTGTACTATATGCTGCTCTCAGGACTGCAGTACTCAATAGATTCATGTTACTGTTATTTTAGTGTACTATATGCTGCTCTCAGGGCTGCAGTACTCAATAGATTCATATCGCTGTTATTTTAGTGTACTATATGCTGCTCTCAGGGCTGCAGTACTCAATAGATTCATATCGCTGTTATTTTAGTGTACTATATGCTGCTCTCCGAGCTGTAGTACTCAATAGATTCATGTTACTGTTATTTTAGTGTACTATATGCTGCTCTCAGGGCTGCAGTACTCAATAGATTCATGTTACTGTTATTTTAGTTTACTATATGCTGCTCTCAGGGCTGCAGTACTCAATAGATTCATATCACTGTTATTTTAGTGTACTATGCTGCTCTCAGGGCTGCAGTACTCAATAGATTCATTTTACTGTGTTATTTTAGTGTACTATATGCTGCTCTCAGGGCTGCAGTACTCAATAGATTCATTTTACTGTGTTATTTTAGTGTACTATATGCTGCTCTCAGGGCTGCAGTACTCAATAGATTCATATCGCTGTTATTTTAGTGTACTATATGCTGCTCTCAGGGCTGCAGTACTCAATAGATTCATATCGCTGTTATTTTAGTGTACTATATGCTGCTCTCAGGGCTGCAGTACTCAATAGATTCATGTTACTGTTATTTTAGGGTACTATATGCTGCTCTCAGGGCAGGAGTACTCAATAGATTCAAATCGCTGTTATTTTAGTGTATTACGCGCTGCTCTCAGGGCAGGAGTACTCAATAGATTCATGTTACTGTTATTTTAGTGTACTATATGCTGCTCTCAGGGCTGCAGTACTCAATAGATTCATGTTACTGTTATTTTAGTGTACTATATGCTGCTCTCAGGGCTGCAGTACTCAATAGATTCATGTTACTGTTATTTTAGTGTACTATATGCTGCTCTCAGGGCTGCAGTACTCAATAGATTCATATCGCTGTTATTTTAGTGTACTATATGCTGCTCTCAGGGCTGCAGTACTCAAAAGATTCATGTTACTGTTATTTTAGGGTACTATATGCTGCTCTCAGGGCTGCAGTACTCAATAGATTCATGTTACTGTTATTTTAGTGTACTATATGCTGCTCTCAGGGCTGCAGTACTCAATAGATTCATGTTACTGTTATTTTAGGGTACTATATGCTGCTCTCAGGGCTGCAGTACTCAATAGATTCATATCGCTGTTATTTTAGTGTACTATATGCTGCTCTCAGGGCTGCAGTACTCAATAGATTCATATCGCTGTTATTTTAGTGTACTATATGCTGCTCTCAGGGCTGCAGTACTCAATAGATTCATGTTACTGTTATTTTAGTGTACTATATGCTGCTCTCAGGGCTGCAGTACTCAATAGATTCATATCACTGTTATTTTAGTGTACTATATGCTGCTCTCAGAGCTGCAGTACTCAATAGATTCATATTGCTGTTATTTTAGTGTACTATATGCTGCTCTCAGGGCTGCAGTACTCAATAGATTCATTTTACTGTGTTATTTTAGTGTACTTTATGCTGCTCTCAGGGCTGCAGTACTCAATAGATTAATGTTACTGTTATTTTAGTGTACTATATGCTGCTCTCAGAGCTGCAGTACTCAATAGATTCATATCGCTGTTATTTTAGTGTACTATATGCTGCTCTCCGAGCTGTAGTACTCAATAGATTCATGTTACTGTTATTTTAGTGTACTATATGCTGCTCTCAGGGCTGCAGTACTCAATAGATTCATGTTACTGTTATTTTAGTGTACTATATGCTGCTCTCAGGGCTGCAGTACTCAATAGATTCATATCGCTGTTATTTTAGTGTACTATATGCTGCTCTCAGAGCTGCAGTACTCAATAGATTCATATCGCTGTTATTTTAGTGTACTATATGCTGCTCTCAGGGCTGCAGTACTCAATAGATTCATATCGCTGTTATTTTAGTGTACTATATGCTGCTCTCAGGGCTGCAGTACTCAATAGATTCATTTTACTGTGTTATTTTAGTGTACTATATGCTGCTCTCAGGGCTGCAGTACTCAATGGATTCATATCGCTGTTATTTTTAGTGTACTATATGCTGCTCTCAGGGCTGCAGTACTCAATAGATTCATATCGCTGTTATTTTAGTGTACTATATGCTGCTCTCAGGGCTGCAGTACTCAATAGATTCATTTTACTGTGTTATTTTAGTGTACTATATGCTGCTCTCAGGGCTGCAGTACTCAATAGATTCATATCGCTGTTATTTTAGTGTACTATATGCTGCTCTCAGGGCTGCAGTACTCAATAGATTCACATCGCTGTTATTTTAGTGTACTATATGCTGCTCTCAGGGCTGCAGTACTCAATAGATTCATTTTACTGTGTTATTTTAGTGTACTATATGCTGCTCTCAGGGCTGCAGTACTCAATAGATTCATATCGCTGTTATTTTAGTGTACTATATGCTGCTCTCAGAGCTGCAGTACTCAATAGATTCATATCGCTGTTATTTTAGTGTACTATATGCTGCTCTCAGGGCTGCAGTACTCAATAGATTCATGTTACTGTTATTTTAGGGTACTATATGCTGCTCTCAGGGCTGCAGTACTCAATAGATTCATGTTACTGTTATTTTAGTTTACTATATGCTGCTCTCAGGGCTGCAGTACTCAATAGATTCATATCACTGTTATTTTAGTGTACTATGCTGCTCTCAGGGCTGCAGTACTCAATAGATTCATTTTACTGTGTTATTTTAGTGTACTATATGCTGCTCTCAGGGCTGCAGTACTCAATAGATTCATATCGCTGTTATTTTAGTGTACTATGCTGCTCTCAGGGCTGCAGTACTCAATAGATTCATATCGCTGTTATTTTAGTGTACTATATGCTGCTCTCAGGGCTGCAGTACTCAATAGATTCATATCGCTGTTATTTTAGTGTACTATATGCTGCTCTCAGGGCTGCAGTACTCAATAGATTCATGTTACTGTTATTTTAGGGTACTATATGCTGCTCTCAGGGCTGCAGTACTCAATAGATTCATATCGCTGTTATTTTAGTGTACTATATGCTGCTCTCAGGGCTGCAGTACTCAATAGATTCATGTTACTGTTATTTTAGTGTACTATATGCTGCTCTCAGGGCTGCAGTACTCAATAGATTCATGTTACTGTTATTTTAGTGTACTATATGCTGCTCTCAGGGCTGCAGTACTCAATAGATTCATGTTACTGTTATTTTAGTGTACTATATGCTGCTCTCAGGGCTGCAGTACTCAATAGATTCATGTTACTGTTATTTTAGTGTACTGTATGCTAGGGATGGGCATGATTAATCGACGATCGATAATTGATCGTTAAGAATTTCGTCGATCACGTTAATTTGTTATCGATTAATGCATTTTTTGCATTGCGTAGTGTGAGTCTTGAAGCAATTAAATGAATTTCACTGTGTGACAGCAATTAAACATTTTACCACCAGGGTGCAATATTTGACACCATACTCGGTTATCTGTGATCTTCCGTTTTGATTCTGAGGGAGAATCCCCCACCCCTGAATTGCACACCTACAGACTGGAAAGTGAACGGGATGCGCAGGTACCTGTGCATCCCGGCAACGTCAGTCCCCTCAGATCGGGTGTTTTCCGCGGCTGGACTGACGGTCACCAGGTTGCGGTCGCGTCTGACCCCAGATCATGTCAACATGCTTATATTTCTCAACAAAAATCAGTAGACTGGTGCAGAAGTTGTATGCGAGTTACTAAAGTTAGTTATTTTTCACGAGGCTTTAAGTAGCCTAATTTGTTAAGTTAGCCTAATTGTTAGGAAGGCTAATATCTGGCTCTTTCTTCTGGCTTGGATAGTTTTGAGTTACATTTTGACAAAACCTGTCAGATCTGACCTGTCAGATCAAGTATTATTATGTTTTTTAAGTTATTGTTTAACATGATTCTTTTTTATTATTATTATTATTTTGGAACAAATGAGGTCTCTGTTTAGAAACGCCGGCTCGCAGCTGCAGGTTCCACTGCTTTAGAGCACCGCATATGCACGCGCATATATGTTCGGTTTGCCTAACTGAATATAGTTTAACTGTCTGCCACAAGTTGATCTTGTAATAAAGGTCTCAACGAGGAAAAACACGCCGTGTTTTTGTATTCATTGCATTTTTGAATTATAAAAGTTAAATAATTAATTGTATTATAAAAATATTAATGATTAATCGATAGTCGATCATTAATTCTTCCAACGATCGACTAAGAAAATTTAATCGAATGCCCATCCCTACTATATGCTGCTCTCAGGGCTGCAGTACTCAATAGATTCATGTTACTGTTATTTTAGTGTACTATATGCTGCTCTCAGGGCTGCAGTACTCAATAGATTCATGTTACTGTTATTTTAGTTTACTATATGCTGCTCTCAGGGCTGCAGTACTCAATAGATTCATATCACTGTTATTTTAGTGTACTATATGCTGCTCTCAGGGCTGCAGTACTCAATAGATTAATTTGACTATTTTATACTGCTTCAGGTACCACTGCAGAGTAGCACAATACCTGCGTGACTTATCATAGACATGTTGCTCTTGAAGCACGAGAGCTTATTTTATTAGGACCTGAGCACTGATGGTGTGTGAGGACCCTATTGTAATTGCTCAGTAAATTATTCTTGTTCTCTGAAATCATTTTTGAGGGCCTAAACATTCTCAAACTCATGAAACTTTGCACACGTGTCAGAAGTGGTGGAAATGTATGTCTCATATGGGTTTCACAATTAGGTGTGGCAAAATGGCTTGATAGCGGCACCTTCAAAATGTCAATTAAGCACAGTTCGTGCTACGTTTAACGTACAAGTATGAAATTCGGTTGCCCACTGGTTTTCCTAAAGCCACCGGGTGCAAAGGCCCTTTCATCACTGCTTGCAGCTTTAATTTTATCCTAATATTTGATGCTTTAAGATTGGTGTCATTGTTCTCCATAGGTAATGCTAATGTTTCCAATGTTTTATTATCAGCTTATTCCTCTGCTTTCAAGGAGCATTTCTTTCTGAGAAAAATGAATGGTAAGTATGCTTTTTTTTTTTTTGTAATGTGCATTAGCTAGGCTACCTGTATACAATGTATTTCAATAAACAATAAAGGGAAAAGGGTGTAGTCTAAGACTACAAGAGTACTTTATAGGCCTGTATTTTCTGTAGAAAATGTTATTCTGTGATCTTTGCACATTATTTCAACACTGAAATATAGAATATTAAAACAATATCTTAAAAACATTTAAATAAGGGGAAAATAATCATTTATGCAGTCTTACAAATTATGAAGTCTGGAGGACTGCATGGAAGAGGCATCGGAAGGATTGGACCCTATCCACTTTACATGGAGAGTTTTGAATCCCTCATAGAAAACAATGAAATATCTGATGAGGTAACATTTCTCTTGTATTTTATAATTCAACTTGTGTGTAAGAAATGTTTTAAAGAGAAAGTTCACCCTCGAGCTGCACGATTCTGCTCTCTGTTGTACTATATGCTGCTCTCAGGGCTGCAGTTCTCAATAGATTCATTTGACTGTGTTATTTTTTAGTGTACTAGAGTACTATACATTGACCTTGGAAAATAAAACTGAATTGACTTCCATAGCATAATTTTCATTTTTGGGTGAACTATCCCTTTTATGCATGTAAGTTAGTTTGGATAAAATCATTAGCAATATAAATGTAAGGCATTCAGAAGTTTTATTCTTTTCACAGTTCACAATTTCTCCTCAAAACACTACTTTTGAAAGCTTGAACTCAAAATTCTCAAAACAAGTTTGCTATCACTTTTAGCATTTGTAATTTTGTGCTTTTTCTTTTTTTTTTCTTTGTTCTTTGGTTGATGCCTCCTTAGATAATGGATGCTTTGTTCCATCTGTTCAGCAGGGTAAGATGTTAACTAAACTAATTTGAACATTTTCTATATAATGGTAAGACAACAGTCTAATCTAACACACCTGAGTATTTTATCATGTATTGTGAAAATGTCTTGACGTATTGTGATATATATTTTCGATATGGCTAGGAGTATTTTCAATACAAGAATTATTGGAACAGTACCAGCAACACTTGTGAATGAAGACATCAAAATGGTCATAAAATGGTCGCTGGTATTGTTCGGATAATTTTTTTCATGCACTTCGTTGACCTTGTGAAGTTGCACTTATTTTAAAAATTATTGTCAATACCTTTAATTTTTTTGTTTAGAAGCGGCCAGATGTTTTGGCCATCAATAATCAGACCCTGGGTCACATTCTGGAGGGTGACACCCGGGCTAGGAGCAGTTATTTTACGAAGGTAAGAAGTACCCTGACAAAACTTGAAAAGCCAGTTCTTACCAGTGTTACAGGTATAACTAATATAGACAAATATTCATTGCTAGTCTCACACAATAGGTTTTAATTTGCTCTTACTGAAATAAAGGTATTACATACATTTCATTTTACATTCATAATTTTTCTTTCCTTTTAAGAAGAACATATTTGAAAATAAAACTGAGGTTGTTGGTCCCTTTTTGGAGGACGGGAATCATTGGACTTTTTTTGTAAGTTACTTACCAATGTTACAGATCCCGTGTTCCCCTGGACTCCATTTCCCTAGATCCTCCTGTTCTCCACACCTGCACTCACTTCCCTCGTCAGCTCCTCATCGTCACTCATCACCTGCACCTGGACTCTATTGTCAGCACTCCCCATATATTGCACTCACTCCCTTCACTCCTCGTCCGTTCTCTGTTGTGTTAATGTGTAGTTTGGTGATCTCTGCTTTCTGTTTAATAAATGTATAGTTCGTCTTGTGGAAATCCGTATCTGCCTCATCCCTCTACCAGCTACCGTAACAACCAAGTAACTATGTACATATTATACATTAACATGTCAAACATATTGGCTCCCAGTGAAACATATTTGTTTTTTTCTAGCACTGCAGCATTGTTGTACAATTACATACCTTAATTCACTTGGGGAAACAGATGAACAATACAACAAAATAGCAGAAAACTGGAGGTACAGGCATTTTTTAACCCCAAAAAACAAAATTACATTTTTTTTTTCTATGTAAACTTTATTTTACACATCTACATTAAATATTTTAATCTTTATCTACATTTCAGCACATTTGCTGCTTCAAAAGGCTACCAGGGGCCTTGGAAAAGAGTTCTCAGGAAACATAGCTTACAGCATGATAGCATTTCATGTGGTATTTTCACAGCTGTGGTAAAATGCTTTTCATTTATTATTATTATTATTACTACTACAAATCATTGTCAGTTTTTTGGATCATGAAACTGTTGTCATTTGTAATGATATTGTATATATTCCACATGACTAATTGGTTTATTGGTTTTAGAAATGCCACAAAATTCCAGTTGATTATTGCATTGAACTAATCATTCTTTTTGGAACACCTTTAGTTTGCTGAGGCCATACTTGGAGGCTCGGTGGGATACCTTATGTGCTCTCCTATCCAGGAAGAGAGGGAGCGTCTGGGGACACTTCTCTTTAGTTCACTTGGTAAGTACCATGCTCATGTATGAATTTAGAGTTCCTATTGGTTGTTTCCTGTCGAAAGATTAACAATGCAGCAAATATGTTTCCTATGTGTTTCAGATAGGTCAGGTATTTGTGGTGTCTGTTTTTACAAGGTACCCAGGAAGAACAAGGCAAGTGATGCAAATGACAATTTAAATATTAGAAAATAAAGTTAGATTCTAAGCTTCAACTGATGTTTGTCCAGTGTTTTTTTGATCTAGTACACCAGACAAAATTGTCTAATTAGTTGGGGAATAAAAGATAAATACAATAAATAAATGTTCCTTAGGAATTGGATAACCTTGATCTAACCATTTTTTTTCATGCAAATGATCTTTCTAGGAAAAATGTTCAACATGTTTTGTAAATATTCATAAAATCTGTCTACCTGGGAGACAGGAGGATGCAAAGTGTCTTTTTTGCAAAGGTAGTACATTTTGGATTAAATGACCCTTGTGACTACATTATAAAATAATCCTTCTAACAACTGCAACGTTTAGGGTTAGTTCACCCAAAAATTTTAATTCAGTCATTAATTCCTCACTCTCAAGTCGTTCCACACCCGTATAAGACCTTCGTCATCCTCAGTATTGGGCTGAATTTCAAAACACTGCTTCATGAAGCTTTGAAGCTTTACAAATCTTTTGTTTCAAATCAGTGGTTTGGATCACTGAAGTCACATGATTTCAGTAATCGAGGCTTCGTTACAGCATAAGTGTTTTGAAATGTCAATGGTTCACGTGAATTTGGCAGTTTGATACATGCTCTGAACCACTGATTCAAAACAAAAGATTCATAGAGCTTCAAAGCTTCATGAAGCAGTGTTTTGAAATCACCCATCACTAGATATTGTTGAATAAAGTAATTTCGTTTTTTGGTGCACAAAAAGTATTCTCATCGCTTCATAACATTAAAGTTGAACCACTGTTGCCACATGAACTTTTTTAAATGTGTTTTTAGTAGCTTTCTGGGCATCTGAAAGTGTTAATTATCTTGCTGTCAATAGAGGCCTCACTGAGCCATCAGATATGATCAAAAATATCTTCATTTGTTTTCCAAAGATGAACAAAGGTCTTACGGGTATGGATCTACTTAATGACAGATATTTCTTTTCAAGGCAAACTAACCCTATATGGCATTTTACAATTTTAGAGGCTGATAAACTATTATTAAAATTCACTAATAGATAGTCTGTTCTCTATTCATTTAATATTATTTCTAAATACATCAATTATGTTAGAAAAAAGCTCAGGAGAAAGAGAGGATGAACCTGAGGGACAAGACAGATCAGGAGAAAGAGAGGATGAACCTGAGACACAAGACAGATCAGGAGAAAGAGAGGATGAACCTGAGACACAAGACAGATCAGGAGAAAGAGAGGATGAACCTGAGACACAAGACAGATCAGGAGAAAAAGAGGATGAACCTGAGACACAAGACAGATCAGGAGAAAAAGAGGATGAACCTGAGACACAAGACAGATCAGGAGAAAAAGAGAATGAACCTGCGACACAAGACAGATCAGGAGAAAAAGAGAATGAACCTGAGACACAAGACAGATCAGGAGAAAAAGAGAATGAACCTGAGACACAAGACAGATCAGGAGAAAAAGAGGACGAACCTGAGGGACAAGACCGCTCAGGAGGAAGCAACCAAAATGAAGGAATTCAGGAAGAAAGCAGCTCAGGACTTAACCAAGTTCAAGGTAAAGTTTTAAGTAAGATTTTGGAAAAACACAAACCTGCTTAAAAATTTGTGGACACTTTGTCCTACATGAATTTTCATGTGAAATTAAGGTTGTTAATACTGAGATATTATGCCATTTGTTGCTGCTCTGTAACTGCTTTAACCTGTGGTAGGTTTTAGCCATTGTAAAAAAAAAACAAAAACAATCAGTGGTTTTAATGTTACTGCAGTGAACAATGTGATTTGTGTGTTGATTTGTGTAGTAAAGAACCAGTGTTTATATTGACACTGATATAAACAAAGAAAACCACAATGCATTTATTAATCTATAGACATAGTAATTACTTTTAACTTAATTTAAATGAAAGCATGCTATGCCTCTCCCATACTGTTACTTTTCTTTTTATTCACCCTTCCAGGGGGATTCCTGGTGGAAAGTGTTTTAAAAGTTTCAGACTCTCATCAAGCAAAAAGGTAAAAAAAAAAAATAAATAAATGTGTATATATATATATATATATATATATATATATGCGATTTCAATACCCCGCATTTGAAAGCAGCTCCCTGATGAATGCAAATATCTCTCTCAATATGAAAGCTATTTTAGGCTGGGCAGTGTAGTTGTAACCATCTCTTAGCTCTGTATCGAAGGAAAATTTGGTTTTATTTGCACTTTGAATATTGAGAGAGTGCTATTATGGTTTGACTTATTGTAAAGTGTTACTATAAAAATGAATAACAGTTTTCTCTTAAAGGTGCCCTAGATTCAATAATTGAATTTACCTCGGCATAGTTGAATAACAAGAGTTTAGTACATGGAAATGACATACAGTGAGTCTCAAACTGTATGTCAAAAAATGGCAGATGGAGCAATAATAACTGACATGATTCATGATAACATGATATTTTTAGTGATATATATAGTCTTTTTTCATTTTTAAACACTTGCAGTCTGTATAATTCATAAACACAACTTCATTCTTTATAAATCTCTCCAATAGTGTAGCATTAGCCGTTAGCCACGAAGCACTATCAAACTCATGCAGAATCAAATGTAAACATCAAAATAAATACTCTACTTACGCGATTAGACATGTTGCATGACGAACACTTTGTAAAGATCCATTTTGAGGGTTATATTAGCTGTGTGAACTTTGTTTATAGCTGTTTAAGGCAAGCGCAAGCTCTTGGGGCGGAGAACACGAGATTTAAAGGGGCCGCGCTGCATAAATCGGCGCATTTTATAACGATGCCCCAAAATAGGCAGTTAAAAAAAAACGATGGGGTATTTTGAGCAGAAATTTCACAGACACATTCAGGGGACACCTTAGACTTATATTACATCTTTTAAAAACATGTTATTGGGCACCTTTAATCTTATTAAGCACAAACAGTAAGGTTTCATTTGTTAACATTAGTTAATGCACTGTGAACTATCATGAACAAACAATGAATTACTATTTTTATTAACTAACATAAAGATTAATAAATACTGTAGCACATACATTGCTCATTGTTGATGTTGGTTAATACATTAATGTGGTTTTATAACAAAAATGAGACCTTATTGTAAAGTGTTACCATTTTTATTTATACTGTTTTTATTTCTATGATCAGTTTGTGGAAAGGAGTTCAGTTAGTAGGTCAAAAGTTGTAGAAACTCATAAATCATGTACAGTAAGATCTGAAGAGACTGAAATCATACAAAAGAAAAGTCAGTCAGTTGAGTGAGTGGCAAAACCTTTTACTGTACTTGAGTATTGCCTTTTACTGCATATGAATTCATAATCAGAAAGTAGAAATGAAATGATATTCATTACAAGATGATTAGTTAAAACATTTCAAATACACTTGCAGAATATTTTTTCTAGTCATGTATTTCGCCATTGAGGATTTCTTAAAAATAGTGTGTAAAAATCTTGTCTCGTGAACTAAATCTTGAGTCTTGTGAGTCTCGTCTCGTGAGATACCCATCTCGTCACACCCCTAATACATACAGGTGCTGGTCATATAATCATCAATATCCTCTAAAGCACCACTATGTCCAACTGCGTTCAGCATTCGTTTAGTGAGGTCTGATCGCGCTCTGACAACGACAGTGATGTCTCGCATTCATTGAAGTATATGCCACAGACCTCACTAAACAAGTACAGAATGCAGTTGGACATAGTGGTGTTTTAGAGGTAAAAAAAATATATAAATACTGTTCAGTTTCTCACACAAACCGATCATTTCGAGTCTTAGGACATCAATGTGTCGTCACGAGCCGCAGGGTTTAATTTGGATTTGTCTATGGAAGTGTTTTAGACTCTTATTCTTCGAGTTCCCATCCACTCATGTTATAAGACTGATAGACGGCAGCGGTTGCAGTTAAAAATCACCATTTGTGTTCGACTGAAGGAACAAAGTCACCTACATCTTGGATGCCCTGGGGCTAAGCAGATACACATCAAATTTTCATTTTTGGGTGAACTATCCCTTTAATAGAGAGGCAAAGGGAAGGAAAAGATGTGGTAGAAAAAAGTGTACAAGCAATAGCGATAACCGCACCCTGGAGAGGATTATGAAACAAAACCCATTCAAAAATGTGGGGGAGATTCACAAAGAGTGGACTGCAGCTGGAGTCAGTGCTTCAAGAACCACTACGCACAGACGTATGCAAGACATGGGTTTCAACCTGCACACAGTGCCAAAGCTACCAGTACCTGGTTTAAGGACCATGGTATCCCTGTTCTTAATTGGCCAGCAAACTCGCCTGACCTTAACCCCATAGAAAATCTATGGGGTATTGTGAAGAGGAAGATGCGATATGCCAGACCCAACAATGCAGAAGAGCTGAAGGCCACTATGGGCTCTCATAACACCTGAGCAATGCCACAGACTGATCGACTCCATGCCACGCCGCATTGCTGCAGTAATTCAGGCAAAAGGAG
Organism: Chanodichthys erythropterus; assembly: GCF_024489055.1. Lineage (NCBI taxonomy): Eukaryota > Metazoa > Chordata > Actinopteri > Cypriniformes > Xenocyprididae > Chanodichthys > Chanodichthys erythropterus. Next base: position 56,414,123 of record NC_090232.1, on the reverse strand, counting down.
CCCCAACTAAGTATTGAGTGCTGTACATGCTCATACTATTCATGTTCATACTTTTCAGTTGGCCAAGATTTCTAAAAATCCTTTCTTTGTATTGGTCTTAAGTAATTTTCTGAGATACTGAATTTGGGATTTTCCTTAGTTGTCAGTTATAATGATCAAAATTAAAAGAAATAAACATTATAAATATATCAGTCTGTGTGTAATGAATGAATATAATATACAAGTTTCACTTTTTGAATGGAATTAGTGAAATAAATAAACTTTTTGATATTCTATATGACTAACACCTATATATATATAAATGGGTTATTAATTATAGCAAATTATGCTGTATATCAGTTATTTTAAAAGTAATTTAAAATAATAAGTAAGTACTAAAAAAATAAGTAATAGTAAAAGTCAATCTTATTGCCATGGTTCAAATCCTTCTTTCTTTTGTATACTCTAAAGATTTTTTTTTTTTTTAAGATAAAGCACCTCTGCCTTTTCAAGGATTATTATAATGTACATAACACATTGATATTTCAGATACCTGGTCACATCAGAGGAACTACAGAGGAGGTGCTCTCCCCCAGAGAGTTACTCTGCAAACACTGTAGTGGCTTACCTACGGAAGGCCAAGGGACAAAAAAAGAAAATTACAGAGACGTTGGCAGAGTTGGAGGTGAACCCCTCAAAGCGCACAAAGTTAACTTCACAGTGCTCCAAACTTTGTGAAGGTAAAAATATAGTAGTAGTAATAACTCTAAAGGGAATTCTGAGACCAGTATCCTTGTTTTGTGGTTTTGAATCATAAGTTTCTTTATAATAGTAAAATTTTATAACAATGAACAATAACACTGAAATTCCACATTACTTATAACTGTATTGTTATACAGTTATATAAATGTATAAATAAAAAGTAAATATAATCGTAGACAAGTTGTCTTGCCACTATGAGGTGTTCAGTTTTACCAAAATAGGTCAATATATTATGTTAATAGCCTGATTTGCTATGTTTTACTACCAGTTTTGGAATATACACTCACTGTCCACTTTAATAGGAACTCCTGTACACCATGTCCTTCACAGAGTCATACAGTCAGCCAATCATATGGCAACTGCACCCTGCATAAAATAGATACAGGTCAAAAGCACATCAATCATCAGAATGGGGAAAATGTGATCTGTGATTTTAACTGTGACATGGTTTTTGGTTCCAGATGGGCTGATTTGAATTTCAGTATTTCAGAAACTAGGATCTCCTGAGAATTTCTCACACAACACAATAGTTGGGTGGGGTTTGGGGGTAGCAACTCATGATAGAAGAAAATCATCTTAGCACGTATAAGACATTGAACCTTAAAGTGGATGGGCTCTAACAGAGGCCAAGAATAAGAATGCAGATTTCATGAGCACAGACTCACTGGACAATTGAAGACTGAAAAAGGTGATTTTTTTTCTTCAACTGTACAGTTTCTGTGCCTCAGATTAGGCATTTGCACCCCCATAATTATTGCTTATTTAATATTTTTTTGTACCATTCTGTGCAAACTCAGAGACTTTTGTGTGAGAAAAATCCTAATATATCAGCAGGATCTGAAATATGGCACCAACAACTATGCCACGGTTATTGTGTTGTTGATTCTGATAGGTGATGTGAACATCATTAACCGAAGCTCTTGAAATGTATCGGCATGTTGTTATGTTTACATTATGCTGCTGCCATATGACAGGTGGTCTTAATAAGGTGGATGGTGAGTGTATCCACATACTTCATCTTTTGTTATTTTGTTGTACTGCTTCTAAGTTGGACATTATTACAAATAATTTTGCTGTTGTATTTATTTGTATTTTAGATGAATGCAAGGATCTGGCTGGGGACGTAATGTTTCTTGCCACAAAATTCATCCCCCAGAAAAGGGTGGGTGAAGCCTTACTAGAAGAGGGGAATGTCCATGCTGCCATCGTCAAAACCGAAGACTGCAGGTAATTTAATAACAATTTATTACTACACTTGATGTTAAAGGGATAGTTCATCAAAAAATTAAAATTCAGTCATTAATTACTCACCCTCATGTCGTTCCAAACCCGTAAGACATTCGTTCATCCTCAGAACACAAATTAAGATATTTTTGATGAAATCTCTTATATGAAACAGAAGATTTGTAAAGATTTGAAGCTTCATGAAGCAATGGTTTGAAATCACCATCACTAGATATTGTTTAATAAAGTCATTATTTTGTCATTTTTGGCACACAAAAAGTATTCTCGTCACTTCATAACAGGGACATGCACAGGGGGGTTGCTCAGGTTGCCCGGGCAACTGCCCATATGCCCTTCTTGACTCACGTTGCCCTTCTGAGGTGGAAAAAAAGAAAATAAAAAAATCGTACAATGGATGCAGAATTTCACGTAGGCCTAGATAAAAAAATAAAAAAAAGCTGAGCCTGCATGAGCGGCACTAGAAGGAGATTGTTGCGGTTGTCGGGTGAGACGACTTAACGTTGTCGGAAAGGTGAGTAAGGTTATAATCGTTAACGAAAATGAACGAAAAAACGAAAACTAGGTGGGAAAAAACATTGTTAACTGAAATAAAAATAAAAACAAGGCATTACAAAAAAAGACAACTAACCAAAACTGTAATGTGTGTTTGGCAAAACTATAGATTAAATGTCCTTAGTTTTCGTCTTTGTCAATGTCTTTCATAGAGCAAATGTTCAGCTGCATTTCATTTCCCTGCGTCTCATTTCCCTGCGTCTCTCACTCACGCGTCTCTATCACATACTCGCACGCGCACAGCCCCTCCCCGCACACCGCACCTCCATGTGAACAAGTGTTGGAAGCAAGTTCGCGAAAGGTTGGTATCTCGTGAAAACCTTTACACAATCACACATTAAAAAGTGGTATAAAAATATTTTTAATTCTGAATATAATTTTGTCAGTGTGTTGTCGACCCGACAAGCGATTGCTACTGTAGCAAGTTAACTAGATGCAAGTTTTGAGGTAAAATGCACTTGGGTTGTTGATGTCAAAACACTATTTAAGCTGTAAGTAAGGAATAATTGACGACGGGCCATTGAATTATTAGAAAAATAATGGTAGGGGAGTGTCCTTTTTTTAGGTCAGAGCAACTGCCCCTCAAAATTCTTGTGCACGTCCCTGCTTCATAACATTAAGGTTGAACCCCCTAGTCACATGACCTGTCTTTAGTACCTTTCTGGGCATCTGAAAGTGTTAATTGTCTTGCTGGCAATGCAGGCCTCACTGAGCCATTGGATTTCATCAAAAATATCTTAATTTGTGTTCTGAAGATGAATGAAGATCTTATGGGTGTAGAATGACATGAATGTTGATTTTCTTTTTTGGGTGAACTAACCCTTTAACTTAATGATACAATGATCAGTTGAACTGGAAAACTAAATAGCTTTTTGTATTTTTTTATTGCAGAAAGACATTGAAAGATGTAAAGGCTGCTCTAGAGAAAAATTGGGACACATTTGACCTGGCAACACATGGTCTTGGTCCTGCCGTAATAAATGGCACTTTTTCATTGATAGATGCGTGTCTTAAGGAAAAGATGAGAGCACTGGAAAAAAAAAGATTCCACAGATGAGTAAGGTTCCCCCACTTTATTTTGTTTCAAACTCTTGTTTCTTGATGTTCACTGTACAAAAAAAAAATAAAACATTACAAAGAACTGTTTTTTATTTTAAATCTTAATTACTTAAAATTCATATTTGTTCCTTCAATTTGTTCTTATACAAAGTATCTGTACAACACTCACTGAAAAAAGACCGTAGCAGCAAGAGGAAAAAAAAACATTTTGGCTAGACAAAGCAAATAGTGATTTTTTTCATCAATTAAACATTTATCTCTACAAGATCAAACACGTTTTTTCTTCTTTTTGACCATGTAGGTTACAGTGACTACATCTTTTGCTTTTTTGACCCTTTTACGATAATTATGAAGTGCAGTCACTTTTCTTTTTCTTGACAGTTTAGTAAACTGTGAAAAAACTAACTTGTGCGCTCTTTCAACTAACCTGTACACTTCATTATCCTCACAAAATTTTTCTGATTTGCTCTACTCATGGAGATCTGTAAGCATGGCTTGCAGTGTAACTTGTTTTCTCTCACTGGACCTAAAGCAGTTTGAATCATCAGATATGTTCTCAGATGATGTTGGGTACAGAATGTTGTGAACCAATATACATACACATACCTCTCCATGGCTATTCGCAATGCATGTGCAAAATTTGGTCCCTTTACAACTTACAAATTCTACACTCCCATCAGAATGATAGACAGTAAGGTTTTCATCGACCCTGAGGAAGGATTCACTGTCAACTATTTTTTTTGCTACTTCTGCCCTAAGATCTTGAATTATAAGTCCTTGTTTCTCTGCAATGTTCTGTGAAAAAATTAAGTGTTTGCACACATATCCACATTGGAATCTTTTGCAATCGCATTTGTGCATGACCAAGTCCACACTGTGACATTGTGTGCTTGTGTCGGGTGGAACCAAACACACTCCATTTTTTATCTCCACTTTTGCACCCAGGCCTTTTGCAATCATAGAATGGGCGGCATTACTGGTCTCTTCAGTGTTTGCTCCTTTGATTCGTCCAGTTTCTGTGAGGTCATCCAGGTAACTGAACAATGAAATAAAAGAACAAGTTAGGAAATAGTAAACTATTGTAAAAATGAAATGACTGAAAAAAGCAAATACCCTTAAACATTTGTATAGATGTTATAGGCTATAAATAATTAAGGAAAAAAGGAAGCAGGGAGCTGACAGACCTTTTTACTGAATGATTTGTGCTAAGGAAAAGATAATGTCATAGACAACAGTGAATGTTTATTCAAGAGCTTCCTGTATCCAAACAAGCTGATAATGGCAACAGGTAGTGGCCAGAGATGATCTCTATGCAATATTATCACATGATTCTGTATGTCACATGATTTCTGTAATTGGCAATTACAATTTAGCACCATAATAAAAGTAATACATTAAACTATATATACAGCTAAATATATTTACCTGTAATATTTTTGGATATCACCACACGTAAGCGAAGAAGCTGATCAATCCTGCTATTTATTCTTCCCTTAAGGAACTGGTACTTCATTGTAAGAAAAAATCTGTGTACAAAAGTTAAGAAACTTAAAATATCCTTAATGAATATGTGTCCTGGAGATCATGTTATTTAAAATGTGATTTTAGGGAATGATGTTATAATTTTAGTAGCTGACCTCTCTGCCTTGTTGTTGGTTTCGTTGTTATGGTGATAAAATGACCTGCCAAAATTGGACCATAAATCACCAAAACAAATCCACTGATTCTTGAGGTAGGTTGATACATGAGAACTACCAAGACATGTATCGAGCTCTTCACACTTTCTGGATGACATGCTGTTGAACTCTTCTTCCTGTAAAGAAAAAGACATAACATTGTAGAGTTATGCCACCTTAAGTTTACGCACATTTAAAGGGGTAGTTCTCCCAAAATTGAAAATTGTCATTTTGTGTCACTTGTACCTATGGGGTACAAAACACTTCCATATTCTATTGTGGAAAAAAAAAAATCTTTTGAATTTGGATTTACATGAGGGTTAGTAAAGAATGATTAGAATTTTTTTGTGGGAACATTTTTAAAAGACAATTCATTAAAAATCATAATACTAGGGCTGTACTAGAATAATCGAATATTCGTTCGGTGGGGTGGCATTCGATTTTCAGTTTTGAGTTGTGAGATTCGCGGACTCATTCTCACTCATGCTTGAACCGCCCGTTGGCGAACGTAGTGATTTATTTAATCTCATACTGAATAGGTACAAAATGCTCAAGACCTCAGCTGTTTGGGAGCACTTTAAATTAAGTGAGGATGACAAGACAAAGGCAGTGTGTCAAATATGCGATTTGAAACTGGCCTACCACAACAGCACCACAAATTTGAAAAATCACCTGAGTTCTGTAAGTAGCACGGATGCGCCACCACCACCCGCCAAAAAAAAAAAAAAAAAAACAGCAGGAGATTTCAATGCTGATGCAGGCTGATGACGAAGAGGAAGAAGAACGCGGAGACAGCGCAAAGACAGAGATGGAGCAGTATTTGAGAGATGCTACTACAGTCGGGCCCACTGGCATGGTGGAAGCAAAACAGTGACCGCTACCCTAAACTGGCATTTGCAGCCAAACACCTTCTTTGCGTTCCGGCCACTTCAACTCCATCAGAGCGCATTTTCTCAAAAGCTGGCTACATCGTCAACAAGACCCGAAGTTCCCTTTTACCAGAAAATGTGGACAAACTCATCTTCCTCGCACACAACATGAAACGAGTATAGGTAGTTTCACAATAGTTTCCAACCACTTGGTTGCGATTTATATAGGCTAAGTGTTAAGAAAGAAAGAGCCTAAATATTTTTGTCATTGAAATGTGAGCTGTCTAGCTAGGCTAACATTACCTTGTTCTATTTATCCTATTACAGTTTATTCTATATAAAGGGAGTGAATAAAATTTATTACAATTACTTTAAATTTAAATAGCCAACCCGTTACGGTGTCAGTAATTATTACATTTACGAATAATAAATGAATGTAGTTCAACGAACTGCAAGCTAATAATAATAGGCCTAAAAAAAAAAAAACAAACACCGCAACATGCTTTCAATAAAAGCATCGCGCATTTTAAAGATTTAAATTAACAAAAAGTCAGAATAAGACAAAATAAATCCCTTATATAGAATAAAACTAATTGTAATAGACATTTTGTGTCATTTTAAAAACAATTCATTTATTCTTATTCAACTGTTTATAAGCATGCTACCGTGTTCTTTATTTATTACAGTTCGTTGAAATCACTGTGTGTTACTAATTTAATTTCTGTTTTGGGATTCATTTGTTTTAAAGAAATGTTCGTTATTAATACCTTATTAAAGTTCTTGCTCTCAACAGACTTTGTGTTTTGCATCACTTGTGCACTGTCCGTTTTCGGAGCATAAACCTGCCCGTGTAATGCGTACCGGAAACTGTTCTATTTAAAAGATTATTAAATGTTTATTAATATTTAAAGAATGTGTGCCACCTGATCATATTGCACCAAATGCAACACTGCACTCCACTGGGTCTGCCGCAACACATTTACGATGCCGAAGAGTGAAACGTGAAGTCGTGAAAGATGATACAAATGCAAACCGACACTATTATTATATATTTAGCCCCACCCACCGAAGCTTCGAATATTCGATATTGATTGCCACCTAAGCTTCGAAGCTCAAAAAATGGCATTCGAAACAGCCCTACATAATACACATAAACTTGACCAATCCCACTGAAATCTATAGTAAACAACTCAAGATTTATTTCCATGTACTGAAATGATTTCTAAAGAATAAAGTGATTTATGATATAAAAATATTACCGTTAAACAGGATTTCATTGCCACCATTGCTTGAATAACAAGATTCCGCTGATTCACTGGCAAGTTCCCTCCATCTCTTTTAACCATCCACCTATGTACAACCTACAAAAACATTCAAAAGCTATAGTTATAATGGCATTTGAATTATAATTGTATTTTTAAAATGAATAGGTCTGTAAAATGAATAGGTCTTTTTCCAGTACAAAAGATTTAATAAACCTACTTGGAGTACATGAAACCAGCAAAGAAGAACCTTGGCTGTTGGAAAAACTCTTCTTATGGCATTGAGTTCCTTAAGGTCACGGTCAATCATTATCGACCTACATGATAAGGAATTGAGAATTAATGAAGATACGTCAACATCTGTAGATTCTGTAAAAATGAACAGCTATTGTAAAAAGGTAGTTTACAATGTGCGGTATTTAATCCAATAGTAATGTCTGTACATAGAAATACCTCAATACATCAGCACACTTTGCTGCCAAACTACTACTGACTCTACTATGTTTTTAACTTCTTACCTGGGAAGAAATCCAGGGTTGTGATTTACAAGCTTTTCCAAGCAGAGAGCAAGTATGTCCGCTGATTCCTCACTAATAATAAAGTAAGCAAATGGGACTGCTTTTCCAATACTGTTGGTCAAAAGAAGAGCATAAAATGCATAACCATATGATGTCATGGCTTTGTAAGTAGCGTCCATGAATACCATGGTATGGGGATGTTCTCTAAGTATATCCTTTTGCCAGGGTGTCTGCACTACAATTATAAGTGGTTGATTTTCACTCAAAGGCTGGTAGTAACAAATGTGTTCCTGCAGCTCAGATGTGATCAGCTTGTCCACACTAATGCAGTCTTTTGCATCAGGAAAACTAAGAGCATTACTGGTTTTCTTGATCAATCGTATATCTTCAGGTGTAACATAATATCACCGATTATATTTGTCCATATGTCCATGACGTTCTGCCCAGTCCACGCATTTTAAAAGTGTTTCTGAAATTGACAGTCCTTGATCAAGCCACATTTCAATGAAGTTCAATAACTCTGGGTCAATGCGATTTTTTACGCCCTCTTCTTTCATGCACACATCATGTCCGTTGTGTTGAAGCATTTTGTTGACCACAGCACCTGTAAAACTACCATCTTTGATTATTTTAAATGACACATAAGCTTTGCAGGAATTAGCTCTTGTCTTTGTAGGTTCTCCTTTGCTTTTCCCACTTGCTTTGGTCGATCTTTCACATGCAAAGTAAAAGTAGTCTTTATGAGTAGACACAGCGGACTTGAAGGTGCTTTTGGTTTCCTCCTCCAGTTTCTTAATGTAACCCTGCATGAAATCAGTCTCCTCCCCAGAAAAAGGTATGACCTCTTGAATGACTCTGACATCCCTTACTTTCTTTAACTTTCGCCTTATCCCTTCAAGCCAAATATTCTCCATTTGCCTAGAAAAAAAAAAAATAAAATGGTTAAAAAAGTAGTAATACTCAGTACTACATTTGCAGAGAGCAGCATATAGTACACTAAAATAACAGCGATATGAATCTATTGAGTACTGCAGCCCTGAGAGCAGCATATAGTACACTAAAATAACAGTAACATGAATCTATTGAGTACTGCAGCACTAAAATAACAGTAACATGAATCTATTGAGTACTGCAGCCCTGAGAGCAGCATATAGTACACTAAAATAACAGTAACATGAATCTATTGAGTACTGCAGCCCTGAGAGCAGCATATAGTACACTAAAATAACACAGTAAAATGAATCTATTGAGTACTGCAGCCCTGAGAGCAGCATATAGTACACTAAAATAACAGCGATATGAATCTATTGAGTACTGCAGCCCTGAGAGCAGCATATAGTACACTAAAATAACAGTAACATGAATCTATTGAGTACTGCAGCCCTGAGAGCAGCATATAGTACACTAAAATAACACAGTAAAATGAATCTATTGAGTACTGCAGCCCTGAGAGCAGCATATAGTACACTAAAATAACAGCGATATGAATCTATTGAGTACTGCAGCCCTGAGAGCAGCATATAGTACACTAAAATAACAGCGATATGAATCTATTGAGTACTGCAGCCCTGAGAGCAGCATATAGTACACTAAAATAACAGTAACATGAATCTATTGAGTACTGCAGCCCTGAGAGCAGCATATAGTACACTAAAATAACAGTGACATGAATCTATTGAGTACTGCAGCCCTGAGAGCAGCATATAGTACACTAAAATAACAGTGATATGAATCTATTGAGTACTGCAGCCCTGAGAGCAGCATATAGTACACTAAAATAACAGTAACATGAATCTATTGAGTACTGCAGCCCTGAGAGCAGCATATAGTACACTAAAATAACAGCTATATTAATCTATTGAGTACTGCAGCCCTGAGAGCAGCATATAGTACACTAAAATAACAGTGATATGAATCTATTGAGTACTGCAGCCCTGAGAGCAGCATATAGTACACTAAAATAACACAGTAAAATTAATCTATTGAGTACTGCAGCCCTGAGAGCAGCATATAGTACACTAAAATAACACAGTAAAATGAATCTATTGAGTACTGCAGCCCTGAGAGCAGCATATAGTACACTAAAATAACAGCGATATGAATCTATTGAGTACTGCAGCCCTGAGAGCAGCATATAGTACACTAAAATAACAGCGATATGAATCTATTGAGTACTGCAGCCCTGAGAGCAGCATATAGTACACTAAAATAACAGTAACATGAATCTATTGAGTACTGCAGCCCTGAGAGCAGCATATAGTACACTAAAATAACAGTAACATGAATCTATTGAGTACTGCAGCCCTGAGAGCAGCATATAGTACACTAAAATAACAGTGATATGAATCTATTGAGTACTGCAGCCCTGAGAGCAGCATATAGTACACTAAAATAACAGTAACATGAATCTATTGAGTACTGCAGCCCTGAGAGCAGCATATAGTACACTAAAATAACAGCGATATGAATCTATTGAGTACTGCAGCCCTGAGAGCAGCATATAGTACACTAAAATAACAGCTATATTAATCTATTGAGTACTGCAGCCCTGAGAGCAGCATATAGTACACTAAAATAACAGTGATATGAATCTATTGAGTACTGCAGCCCTGAGAGCAGCATATAGTACACTAAAATAACACAGTAAAATTAATCTATTGAGTACTGCAGCCCTGAGAGCAGCATATAGTACACTAAAATAACAGTGATATGAATCTATTGAGTACTGCAGCCCTGAGAGCAGCATATAGTACACTAAAATAACAGTGATATGAATCTATTGAGTACTGCAGCCCTGAGAGCAGCATATAGTACACTAAAATAACAGCGATATGAATCTATTGAGTACTGCAGCCCTGAGAGCAGCATATAGTACACTAAAATAACAGTAACATATTCATGTTACTGTTATTTTAGTGTAATATATGCTATATGCTATTGAGTACTGCAGCCCTGAGAGCAGCATATAGTACACTAAAATAACAGCGATATTCTATTGAGATAGTATGGAACCTGACTCCAGCTCGGAGAGCAGCGTATTTCTGTTTTGTTGTTTTACAAATAGTGACATTGATATTTTTAGGCTGCGGTCAGTAAACACACGGAACTAATGCAGGAAAGCACGGAACCATTATGATGAAACATCTGAAATTTTGTTTAGATCGAGACGGGTATTTTATTATCATTCGATGTGTGAGTATGTGTGTTCGTTCAAGAGCAAGGAGTAGCGAAATTTACACAGCAACACAACTTGAGTAGTTCTTTCCCTGACAGCAGCCATAGTTCACTAAAAATAACAGCGATGCATAACAGTACTGCAACCCTGAGCAGCGACGCGCATAGTTTAACGTTACCAAAAATAACAAACCACAACCACTTCTTGCATGCAGCGGGAGATGTATAATGTCACGGAGATCTGAGCCAGTTCTGTCGTAGCTATTGGCCTCGTAGATCCTTTTTTTTAATGCTAGCATTAAAATGAAGCCTATTTACCCCATTTTCACAAAAGCAGCATTGGTGCAGTCGACGTATAATGGAGCCTAATCAAAATTCATACTATAAGATGAGTGTTTCTTTGCATTTTAATGTTTATCAGTTATCTGAATTTTAACAAAATATATTGCAAAATGTACTTACCTTTCATTAGATGCGCTCTCCCAGTAACATCAGTTTGAAGTGTTCCCTCTAAAATTTCAAACGGCTTGACCCCGCCCCGCTTCAATTTCATTGGTTGAATCTGTAAACCAATCATTTTCTTTCTGCCCTTAGAACATGTTTGAGTAAGTAAAACTCCCATCTGCGAAAAATCCGGTCACAAAACGTTCTCCTCAAAAGCTTATTGCGACTGACTTCCAGTTCAACAATCAATAAATCGTTTTTTCCAAATAATTAAGAGCTCAGTTTCTTTTTTTTTTCTTTTTTTTACACATAAAACATAACATTGAACGAACATTAGTGCACCATACCTGGAATAAACAAAATGGAAACACCATACAGACGTGTAATATAGTCAATCCGGTCACAAAACTGTTGAAAATAAATACACATGAGAGAAAAGACCCTTAAAGAGAAATAAAAACATTAATAACAACACGTTATTTTAATTTGACCAGAGAGAGGTTCTACACCTACCGTTCTCCTTAAAAGCTTATTGCGACTGAGGAGAAAATGGCCGACCTCACTGATAAATTACCCTAGTCACCTGCAGGTGTCCCCATATCCCTTCATATCCCCTGTATTTAGTTCGTTCTATTCAATTCATATTTTAGAATTATTATACAGGATAAACAAACATTTTGGCACAATTCATTACAATTTTCTTTTCCCCGTTACATATGCACAACATATGTAACATAGTTAACTATTGTTTGCAATACACTGAAACAGTTCTTGATGCCTTGCAATGCAACGGTATATGTGATTTGTTTTCTCTTCCATGCACAAAGGAAATAGTTCTTGTATGCAATGCTGTGCGACATTACGCCTGTGGTGTTATCTCTTCACCGTTAGTTCTTGTATACAATGCAAGTAAACAGTGCATCTTACATGTTAGTTGTATGCATTGCTATTGCAACAGCAGAAAATGTTATAATTTCTTCTATTCACAGCGTAATAAGTTAACTATTATGCATTGAAACAGTTCTTGATGATGCATTGCAATGCAACGGTATATGTGATTTGTTTTCTCTTCCATGCACAAAGAAAAAGTTAATTCTTGTATGCAACACAGTGCAACAAACACCTGTTTTGTTATCTTATTCACTGCGAAACGCAATAACTTACTAAACTTACTAAAAGCGTTTTGCTGTGAAGAGATAACACCAGGCGCTTGTTGCACAGCGTTGCGCATACAAAAACTATTTCCTTTGTGCATCGAAGAGAAAAGAAATCACATATGGTGTTGCATTGCAATGCATCAAGAACTGTTTTCAGTTAATTGCAAACAATAGTTAACTTTTAAGTTGTGCATTGAAGAAATTAATATAACATATGTGCTGTTTGCATTGCAATGCATACAAGAACTAACCATGTAATTTATATACTGTTTCCTTGCATTGTATGCAAAAACTAACTTATTCCTTATGCATTGAAGAGTTAACGCATAACGAGTGGTGAGATATCGTGTGCATTGCATTAGTTTTGCAGTGAAGAGATAACACGACAGATGCTTGATGTACTGCTTTGCATACAAGAACGAACACGTATATAATGTGGTATTGCAATCCGAGAACTGTTTCAGTGCACTGTTAACATGTTGTGCATAGAAGAAAAACAAAACAGGAGCTTGTTGCATTGCAGAAGAACTAACTCTTTCCTTTGTGCATCGAAGAAAAAACAAATCACATGTGATGTTGCATTGCAAGGCATCAATAACTGTTTCAGCGCATCGCATACAATAGTTAGCTTATTACGCTGTGAATAGAATACACTGATATAACACATGTGCTGTTGCATTGCAAGGCATCAAGAACTGTTTCAGTGCATGGCAAAACGTATAGTGTTGCGATCAATGAACTAACGCATTCATTACATTGCAGTAAGTTTGTCCGTTTCGCAGAACCTGTTTCACCAAAACAGGTGCTTGTTGCGCTGCGTTGCAATACAAGAACTAAGTTTCCTTTGTGCTTAGAAGAGAAAACAAATCACATAAACAACTGCAACTGTTTCAGTGACTTGCATACAATAGTTAACTTATTACGCTGTGAATAGAATACATTTATATAAAATATGTGTTGCTGAATTGCAAATTGTAAGTTAAGTTACATTGTACACAAGAACTAACTTATTCCTATTGCATTGAAGAGATAACGCATAACGAGTGGTGTTGCGATGAATGAACTAACGCATCCGTTATGCATTGAGATTAACACATAACATGTGCATTGCATTACTTTTGCTTAGGTGCTTGTTGTACTGCGTTGCAAACAAGAACGAACACGTACAATGCTGTTGCATTGCAACGCAAGAACTGTTTCAGTGCATTGCAAACAATAGTTGACTTATGGCGCTGTGAACAAAATACACTGAATAGTAGAAATTAATATAACATAACTGCTGTTGCATTGCAATGCATACAACTAATATGAAAATTATGCACTGTTTACTTGCATTGTATACAAGAACTAACTTATTGCTTATGCATTGAAGAGATAACACATAACATATGTGGTGTTGCCAAGAGTGAACTGTTTCATCCGAAATGCATTGAGATTTAACACATAAACATGTGTATTGCAGTTACTAAAAGCGTTTTGCGGTAAAGAGATAACAAGACAGGCGCTTGTTGCACAGCGTTGCATACAAGAACTAACAATTTCCTTTGTGCATTGAAGAGAAAACAAATAGAAGACAAACCATAGCAATGCATACAACTAACATGTAAGTTATGCACTGTTTATGCATTGAAGAAATAACGAGTGGTGTTGCGATGAATGAACTAACGCATCCGTTATGCATTGAGATTAACACATATCATGTGCATTGCATTGCAGTTACCTAACAGCGTTTTGCGGTGAAAAAGATAACACGACAGGCGCTGGTTGCACAGCGTTGAATACTATCTCCTAAGTGCATCGAAGAGAAAATAAATCACATATGGTGTTGCATTGCAATGCATCAAGAACTGTTTCAGTTAAACAATAGTTAAATTAAGTTGTCCATTGAAGAAATTAATATGACATATGTGCTGTTGCATTTGCAAGGCATCAAGAACTGTTTCAGTGCATTGCAAACAAAAATTAACTTATGTTGTGCATAGAAGAAAAACAAATCAGGTGCTTGCTGCGCTGCGTTGCATACAAGAACTAACTTTTCCTTTGAACATTGAAGAGAAAACAAATCATATATGCTGTTGCATTGCAATGCAAGAACTGTTTCAGTGCATATAATAGTTCACTTATTACGCTGCGAATAGTAGAAATTAATATAACATTTTCTGCTGTTGCATTGCAATCCATACAACTAATATGTAAGTTATGCACTGTTTACTTACTAGAACTAACTTATTGCTTATGCATTGAAGAGATAACACATAACGAGTGGTGTTGCGATGAATGAACTAACGCATCCGTTATGCAGTGAGATTAACACATATCATGTGCATTGCATTGCACATTACCTAACAGCGTTTTGCGGTGAAGAGATAACACGACAGGCGCTTGTTGCACAGCGTTGAATACTATTTCCTAAGTGCATCGAAGAGAAAAGAAATCACATAGTGTTGCATTGCAATGCATCAAGAACTGTTTCAGTTAATTGCAAACAATAGTTAAATTAAGTTGTCCATTGAAGAAATTAATATGACATATGTGCTGTTGCATTTGCAAGGCATCAAGAACTGTTTCAGTGCATTGCAAACAAAAGTTAACTTATGTTGTGCATAGAAGAAAAACAAATCAGGTGCTTGTTGCGCTGCGTTGCAGAACTAACTCTTTCCCTTGTGCATCGAAGAAAAAAACAAATCACATGTGATGTTGCATTACAAGGCATCAATAAATGTTTCAGTGCATTGCATACAGTAGTTATCTTATTACGCTGTCAATAGAATACATTGCTATTACACATGTGCTGTTCTATTGCAAAGGCATCAAGAAGTGTTTCAGTGCAAAGCAAACAATAGTTAACTTATTATGCTGTGAATAGAAGAAAGTTATGTTTCTTAGCATTGTGTACAAAAACTAACTTATTCCTATTGCATTGAAGAGATAACACACATATAAACATTAAAAAACACCGTTTCATCGCAATGAATACAAAAAAAAAAAAAAAAAATCAAAACAAAAAACAAATCACATGTGCTGTTGCATTGCAATGCAATGCATCCAAGAACTGTTTCAGTGCATTGCTTACAATAGTTAACTTATTACGCTGTGAATAGAAGAAAGTTATGCACTGCTTCCTTGCATTGTTTACAAAAACTAACTTATTCCTATTGCATTGAAGAGATACACATAACGTGTGGTGTTGCGATGAACGAATTAACGCATTCATTGCATTGCAGTAAGTTATTCCGTTTCGCAGCGAATAGATAACAAAATGGTGCTTGTTGCGCTGCATTGCATACAAGAACTAACTTTTCCTTTGTGCTTGAAGAGAAAACAAATCAATGCAATGCATCAAGAACTGTTTCAGTGCCTTGCATACTATAGTTAAATTATTACGCCTTGCATTTCTATGATACAAAAACAAAACAAAACACAATGTGATGTTGCATTGCAAGGCATCAGTGGCAAACAGTGCATCGCATACATTGGTTAGCTTATTACGCTGTGAAAAGAATACATTGATATAACTCATGTGCTGTTGGCATCAAGAAGGCATCAAGAACTGTTTCAGAACGTGAATAGATAACAAAACAGGTGCTTGTTGCGCTGCGTTGCATACAAGAACTAAGTTTCCTTTGTGCTTAGAAGAGAAAACAAATCACATAAACAAATGCACCAAGAACTGTTTCAGTGCCTTGCATGCAATAGTGGTGTTGCGATGAATGAACTAACGCATCCGTTATGCATTGAGATTAACACATAACATGTGCATTGCTTTAGTTTTGCAGTGAAGAGATAACACGACAGGTGCTTGTTGTACTGCGTTGCAAACAAGAACGAACACGTATATAATTTGCATTGCAATGCAAGAAATGTTTCAGTGCATTGCAAACAATAGTTAACATTGCGCTGTGAATAAAATACATTGAATAGTAGAAATTAATATAACATTTTCTGCTGTTGCATTGCAGTGCATACAACTAATATGTAAGTTATGCACTGTTTAATTGCATTGTATACAAGAACTAACTTATTGCTTATGCATTGAAGAGATAACACATAACAAGAGTTGCCAAGAGTAAACTGTTTCATCCGAAATGCATTGAGATTTAACACATAACATGTGCATTGCATTGCAGTTACTAAAAGCGTTTTGCGGCGAAGATATAACACGACAGGCGCTTGTTGCACAGCGTTGCATACAAGAACTATTTCCTTTGTGCATCGAAGAGAAAAGATTTGGTGCTGCATTGCAATGCATCTAGAGCTGTTTCAATTGAAGAAATTAATATAACACATGTGCTGTTGCAGTTCATTGCAGTTCAATAAACTTATTAAATTTAACTATTGCATGCAAGTCACTGTAACAGTTGAACTTCAGCCATATATAAATCGATATTAGACCTACTTAAAAAAATTGTCCTCAGAATCCTCAGAGTTTTGTATACTCTTGCTCTTTGCCTCACTCTGATGTTACTACAGCCATGAGCCCATGTTTCAACTACTGAAAATATTTCTGGCAAATTACTCGTCGATCATGAACTTTCTATACAGACTCATTGGCATCAGCCATACAGTAGTCCATATTTGATCTAATAAATATTTTTCTGGCCCAAGAGTCCTGAACTCCTGAACTCCATTGCTTCACTCTGATGTTAATTCAGCCATATAGCCCTCGATCCCGAACTTTCTTGTTTGACCTACTTAACATATTTCTGGCAACTTAGTACTTGATCATGAACTGTTTGAACTGTCATGAACTCATTGACACTTTCTGATGATTCGTCAGCCATAGAGAACTGGATATTTAAACTAATGGATTCAAATATGCAATACTCTATGGCTGAAGCAACATGAGAGTGAGGCATGTATATAAAGTTCATGCTCAAGTACTCTTTGGCAAGAAATTTGTTCAATAGCTCTGATATGGACTTCTGTGTGGGTGATTTAACATCAGAAGGAGTTAATAGTAATGTATAAAACATTCAAAAGTCCAAGATTGATACTCTTTGGCCAGAAATATGTCCTTTAGGCCACAGATGCAATACTCTATGGCGGACATAACATCAGGAGTCAGTGAGTATGTTTAAAAAGTTAATGAGCAAGGACAAATATACTAATAGAAATATGAAGCAACATCAGTAGGAGTCAATATTAATGTAAAAAAGCTCAAGATCAAATAAACAGCTATCCATTAGATCAAATATCCAATTCTCTATGGCTGACGCAATTATCAGAAAGTGTCAGTGAGTTTGTATAAACAGTTCATGGATCGAGGACTAAGTTGTCAGAAATATGTTCAGTAGGTTAAACATTAAGAAAATATAAAAAGTTCAAGATAAAGTACTCTTTGGCCAGAAATATGTCCTTTAGGTCAAATATGCATGTATTGGCTGAAGTAACATCAGAGTGAAGCAAAGACTTGTGATCGAGGACTTTTATTTTTTTAAGTAGGTCAAACATCAATTTCTGTATGGCTGAAATAAAATCAGGAGTCAATGAGCGTTTATAGAATGTTCTAGATTGAGGACTAATTTGCCAGAAATTTCTTCAGTAAGTCTAATATGGATTTCCGATGGGTGATATAACATCAGAAGCAGTCAATGGTGCCTTTTGTGAAAAGTTAAAAATGAGTACTCTTTGGCCATCTATACGACCTTTAGGTCAAATATGCAATATGCTATGGCTGACGTATCATCAGAAGCAGTCAATGAGTATGTATAGAAAGTTCATTATTGAGGACTAATTTCCTTAGAAATATGTCCATTAGGTCAAATATGCAATACTCTATGGGTGAAGCAACATGACAGAGAGGCATGTTATATAAAGTTCATGATCAAGTACTCTTTGCCAAGAAATTTGTTCAGTAGGTCAAATATGGACTACTGTCTGGCTGACATAATATCAGATAAAGTCAGTGAGTGTGTATAGAAAGTTCATGATCAAGGAGTAATTTGGCAGATATATTTTCAGTAGGTCAGACTCATGTATGGCTGAAGTAACATCAGAGTGAGGCAATGAGCATGTATAGAAAGTTCAAGAGTGAGGACTCTTGGGACAAATTTTTTTGAAGTAGGTTTTATATGGACTTCTGTATGGCTGAAATAAAATCAGAAAGAGTCAGAGCGTTTATAGAATGTTCTAGATTGAGGACTAATTTGCCAGAAATACATTCAGTAAGTCTAATATGGATTTCTGTATGGGCGAAGTAACATCAGAAGCTGTCAATGGTAATGTATGAAAAGTTCAAAATTGAGTACTCTTTGGCCATATATATGACCTTTAGGTCAAATATGCAATATGCTTTGGCTGGCGTATATCATCAGAAGCAGTCAATGAGTATGTATAGAAAGTTCATTATTGAGGACTAATATCCTTAGAAATATGTCCATTAGGTCAAATATGGCTGAAGCAACATAGAGAGAGGCATGTTATATAAAGTTCATGATCAAGTACTCTTTGCCAAGAAATTTGTTCAGTAGGTCAAATATGGACTACTGTCTGGCTGACATAATATCAGATAAAGTCAATGAGTGTGTATAGAAAGTTCATGATCGAGGAGTAATTTGGCAGATATATTTTCAGTAGGTCAGACTCATGTATGGCTAAAGTAACATCAGAGTGAGGCAAAGGGCAAGTAATATACAAAACACATGATCGAGGACTCTGCTGACAAATTTTTTTTGACGCATCAGAAGGCGTCATTGAGTAAATAAAAAAACTTCAGTGTTGAATAATCTTTTGGCCAGAAGTATGTTGAGTCCGTCAAATATGGACTACTGTCTGGCTTATGTAACATCAGATGGAGTCAATAAGTATGTATAGGAAGTTCATGATCGAGGACTAATTTGCCAGAAATATGTTCAGTAGGTCAAATATTGACTTGTGTTTGTCTGATCATCGTTGATGACTTATTTGCCAGAAATTTGTTCACTATGTCAAAATGGGTTCATATATGGCTAAAGTAACATCAGAGTGTGGCTAATGTGATATCACAAAGCGTCATTAAGTAAATATAAAAAGTTCAAGATAAAGTACTCTTTGGCCAGAAATATGTCCTTTAGGTCAAATATGCAATACTGTATCAGAGTGAGGCAACGAGCAAGAGTATAAAAAACATGTGATCAAGGACTCTGAGGACAATTTTTTTTTTTTTTTTTTTTTTAAGTAGGTCCAATATCAATTCCTGTATGGCTGAAATAAAACCAGTAGTCTGTGAGTTCTTATAGAAAGTTCAAGATCCAGTACTCTTGGGCCAGAAATATGTTCAGTAGGTCAAATATAGACTTCTATAAGGCTGAAGTGATATCATAAGGCGTCATTGAGTAAATAAAAAAACTTCAGTGTTGAATAATCTTTTGGCCAGAAGTATGTTCAGTCGGTTAAATATGGACTACTGTCTGGCTTATCTAACATCAGAAGGATGATAGGAAGTTCATGATCGAGTACTAATTTGCCAGAAAAATGTTCAGTAGGTCAAAAATGGCCTCATGTATGGCTGAAGTAACATCAGAGTGAGGCAATGAGCATGTATAGAAAGTTCAAGATTGAGGACTCTTGGGAAAAAATTTTTTGAAGTAGGTTTTATATGGACTTCTCTATAGCTGAAATAAAATCAGGAGTCGGTGAGCGTTTATAGAATGTTCTAGATTGAGGACTAATTTGCCAGAAATACATTCAGTAAGTCTAATATGGATTTCTGTATGGGTGAAGTAATATCAGAAGCAGTCAATGGTAATGTATGAAAAGTTCAAAATTGAGTACTCTTTGGCAATATATATGACCTTTAGGTCAAATATGCAATATGCTTTGGCTGACGTATCATCAGAAGCAGTCAATGAGTTATGTATAGAAAGTTCATGATCGAGGACTAATTTGCCAGAAATATGTTTAGTTGGTCTAATATGGACATCTGTATGGCTGAAGTAACATTCTCAGTTCTTCTAAGGAGTCAATTTAGAATGTATAGAAAGGTCAAGATCGAGTATTTCTTGGGCCAGAAATATGTTCTTTAGGAAGGCTTCAATGAATATATGTAAAATGTTCAGTATTGAATACGACTTTTGGCCAGAGATATGCTCAGTAGGTCATATTTGGTCTACTGTATGGCTTCAATGCGCCACGGAATAACTTAGTTGTTGTGACATTACGATGAAACAGAGCATGCCTCATGCGTTATTCTTCACTTCACAACTGAATAATTCATATTCTGAATGCAATGCCACAGTTATTAGTTATTTATTGTATTGATTGCAATGCAAACAGCACATATAGTATGTGTTACCTCTTTATTGCACAACGGAATAAATCCAAAGATCGGCAATGCAAATGCACTGTTATCTCTTCTATGCACAAACGAAATGAATTACTTCATGTATTTATTGCAATGCATCAGCGGCAATGTTATGTGTTGTCTCTTTATTGCATAAAGGAATAAGTTATGCAATATGCAATGCAATGAAACGTTGTATAGCTTATATGTTTTTCATCACCGCACAACGAATTAAGTTAGTTCTTGTATACAATGCAATGAAAAAAAGCATTCCTCATATGTATCCTTTTATGCATTGCAAAGTAAACAGCACATATGTTATCTCGTGTATGAAATGCAATGCACATTTGCACGTTTTCGTTTCAGTATTTATTGCAGTGCAAAAGTATATGTTGTTATCTTTTCTATTCACATCGGGTTAAGTTAGATATATGCACAACGGATGAATTCATTCATACTGCAACATCACGTATTTATGTTATTTACATGTTATTGCTTGTATGCATTGCAATGCGAAAGCACATATGTTATATTAATTTCTTCTATGCACAACATAATAAGTTAACTATTGTTTGCAATACACTGAAACAGTTCTTGATGCCTTGCAATGCAACGGTATATGTGATTTGTTTTCTCTTCCATGCACAAAGGAAATAGTTCTTGTATGCAATGCTGTGCAAACATTGCGCCTGTGGTGTTATCTCTTCACCGTTAGTTCTTGTATACAATGCAAGTAAACAGTGCATAAACTTACATCTTAGTCATTATCATTCATTACATTGCAGTAAGTTAGTCCGTTTCGCAGAACTTGTTTCAACAATACATGTGTTGAGAAAAGAAATCACATATGGTGTTGCAATAAAATGCATCAAGAACTGTTTCAGTTAATTGCAAACAATAGTTAAATTAAGTTGTCCATTGAAGAAATTAATAAGACATATGTGCTGTTGCATTTGCAAGGCATCAAGAACTGTTTCAGTGCATTGCAAACAAAAGTTAACTTATGTTGTGCATAGAAGAAAAACAAATCAAGTGCTTGTTGCGCTGCGTTACATACAAGAACTAACTTTTCCTTTGGACATTGAAGAGAAAACAAATCATATATGCTGTTGCATTGCAATGCAAGAACTGTTTCAGTGCATATAATAGTTCACTTATTACGCTGCGAATAGTAGAAATTAATATAACATTTACTGCTGTTGCATTGCAATGCATACAACTAATATGTATGTATGTTTTACTTACTAGAACTAACTTATTGCTTATGCATTGAAGAGATAACACATAACGAGTGGTGTTGCGATGAATAAACTAACGCATCCGTTATGCAGTGAGATTAACACATATCATGTGCATTATTGCATTGTGGTTACTAAAAGCGTTTGGCGGTGAAGAGATAACACGACAGGCGCTTGTTGCACAGCGTTGCGCATACAAAAACTATATTTCCTTTGTGCATCGAAGAGAAAATAAATCACATATGGTGCTGCATTGCAATGCATCAAAGAACTGTTTCAGTTAATTGCAAACAATAGTTAACTTTTAAGTTGTGCATTGAAGAAATTAATATAACATATGTGCTGTTTGTATTGCAATGCATACAAGAACTAACCATTTAAGTTACATACTGTTTCCTTGCATTGTATACAAAAACTAACTCATCCGTTATGCATTGAGATATCGTGTGCATTGCATTAGTTTTGCAGTGAAGAGATAGCACGACAGATGCTTTGCACACAAGAACGAACATGTATATGATGTGGCATTGCAATCCGAGAACTGTTTCAGTGCATTGCAAACAATAGTTAACACGTTGCACATAGAAGAGAAACAAAACAGGTGCTTGTTGCGCTGCGTTGCAGAAGAACTAACTCTTTCCTTTGCATGCAAGGCACTGAAACAGTTCTTGATGCATTTGTTTATGTGATTTGTTTTCTCTTCTAAGCACAAAGGAAACAGTTCTTGTATGCAACGCAGCGCAACAAGCACCTGTTTTGTTATCTATTCACGTTCTGAAACAGTTCTTGATGCCTTACAATGCAACAGCACATGCGTTATATCAATCTATTCTTTTCACAGCGTAATAAGCTAACCAATGTATGTAATGCACTGATGCCTTGCAATGCAACATCACATTGTGTTTTGTTTTGTTTTTGTATCATAGAAATGCAAGGCGTAATAATTTAACTATTGTATGCAAGGCACCGAAACAGTTCTTGATGCATTGCAACGCAACAGCATATGTGATTTGTTTTCTCTTCAAGCACAAAGGAAAAGTTAGTTC
Organism: Chanodichthys erythropterus; assembly: GCF_024489055.1. Lineage (NCBI taxonomy): Eukaryota > Metazoa > Chordata > Actinopteri > Cypriniformes > Xenocyprididae > Chanodichthys > Chanodichthys erythropterus. The sequence goes on along the minus strand of NC_090232.1, from coordinate 56,390,882 downwards.
TTGTATGCAATGCAGCGCAACAAGCACCTGTTTTGTTATCTATTCGCTGCGAAACGGAATAACTTACTGCAATGCAATGAAACACGTTATGTGTATCTCTTCAATGCAATAGAAATAAGTTAGTTTTTGTAAACAATGCAAGGAAACAGTGCATAACTTTCTTCTATTCACAGCGTAATACGTTAACTATTATAAGCAATGCACTGAAACAGTTCTTGGATGCATTGCAATGCAACAGCACATGTGATTTGTTTTTTGTTTTGATTTTTGTTTGCAATGAAACATACATATTATTTCTTGAAGGCATTGAAATGCTTCTTCTATGCACAACATAAGTTAATCATTGTGTGCAATGCAATGTAACAGCTCTTGCATTCAATGCAATGCAACAGCACATTTGATTTGTATTCTATTCAATGCACAAAGGAAAGAGTTAGTTCTTACAAGCAATGCAGTGCGACAAGCACCTGTCGTGTTATCTCTTCATTGCAAAACGGATTAAGTTACTGCAGTGGAATGCACATGTTATGTGTTATCTCTGCACTGCATAACTTATGATTTTGTTCATTCATCGCAACACTTCTTTTGTGTTATCTCTTCAATGCATAAGGACTAAGTCAGTTTTCGTAAACAATGCAAGGAAACCGTATATAGCTTACAAGTTAGTTCTTGGATGCATTGCAATGCAACAGCATGTGTGATTTTGTTTTTCCTTCAATGTACAAAGGAAAAGTTAGTTTTCTATGCAACGCAGCGTAACAATTACATGTTTTGTTATCTATTCAGTGCAAAACAGAATAACTTTCTGCAATGCAATGCATATGTTATTTGTTAATCTCAGAGTTAGTTTTGCAATAATATACAATACAAGAAACATATTTCTGGCAAATTAGTCCTCGATCATGAACTTCCTAAACATACTTATTGACTCCATCTGATGGACAAATATACTAGATAAGCCACATATATATGGCCAAACATACTCATTGAGGCCTACCGATGTCACTTCAGCCATATATAAATCGATATTACACCTACTTAAAAAAATTGTCATCAGAATCCTCAGAGTTTTGTATACTCTTGCTCTTTGCCTCACTCTGATGTTACTACAGCCATACATGAGCCCATGTTTCAACTACTGAAAATATTTCTGGCAAATTACTCCTCGATCATTAACTTTCTATACAGACTCATTGACATTAGCCATACAGTAGTCCATATTTGATCTAATAAATATTTTTCTGGCCCAAGAGTCCTTAACTCCTGAACTCCATTGCTTCACTCTGATGTTACTTCAGCCATACAGCCCTCGATCCCGAACTTTCTTGCTTGACCTACTTAACATATTTCTGGCAACTTAGTACTTGATCATGAACTGTTTATACAAACTCATTGACACTTTCTGATGATTCGTCAGCCATAAAGAACTGGATATTTAAACTAATGGATTCAAATATGCAATACTCTATGGCTGAAGCAACATGAGAGTATATAATATATATGCCTGTATATAAAGTTCATGCTCAAGTACTCTTCGGCAAGAAATTTGTTCAGTAGCTCTAAAATGGACTTCTGTGTGGGTGAAGGAGTCAACAGTAATGTATAAAACATTCAAAAGTCCAAGATTGATACTCTTTGGCCAGAAATATGTCCTTTAGGTCACATATGCAATACTCTATGGCGGACATAACATCAGGAGTCAGTGAGTATGTTTAAAAAGTTAATGAGCAAGGACAAATATACTAATAGAAATATGAAGCAACATCAGTAGGAGTCAATATTACTGTAAAAAAGCTCAAGATCAAATAAACAGATATCCATTAGATCAAATATCCAATTCTCTATGGCTGACGAATTATCAGAAAGTGTCAGTGAGTTTGTATAAACAGTTCATGGATCGAGGACTAAGTTGTCAGAAATATGTTCAGTAGGTTAAACATGGCCTCATGTATTGGCTGAAGTAACATCAGAGTGAGGCAATGAGCATGTATAGAAAGTTCAAGATCGAGGACTCTGAGGACAATTTAAAAAAAAATTTTTTTAAGTAGGTCAAACATCAATTTCTGTATGGCTGAAATAAAATCAGAAGGAGTCAATGAGCGTTTATAGAATGTTCTAGATTGAGGACTAATTTGCCAGAAATTTCTTCAGTAAATCATTGGATTTCTGTACGGGCGAAGTACCATCAGAAGCAGTCAATGGTAATGTATGAAAAGTTCAAAATTGAGTACTCTTTGGCCATATATATGACCTTTAGATCAAATATGCAATATGCTTTGGCTGGCGTATATCATCAGAAGCAGTCAATGAGTATGTATAGAAAGTTCATGATTGAGGACTAATATCCTTAGAAATATGTCCATTAGGTCAAATATGCAATACTGTATGGCTGAAGCAACATAGAGAGAGGCATGTTATATAAAGTTCATGATCAAGTACTCTTTGCCAAGAAATTTGTTCAGTAGGTCAAATATGGACTACTGTCTGGCTGACATAATATCAGATAAAGTCAATGAGTGTGTATAGAAAGTTCATGATCGAGGAGTAATTTGGCAGATATATTTTCAGTAGGTCAGACTCTATGGCTATGGCTGAAGTAACATCAGAGTGAGGCAAAGGGCAAGTAATATACAAAACACATGATCGAGGACTCTTTTTTGACGCATCAGAAGGCGTCATTGAGTAAATAAAAAAACTTCAGTGTTGAATAATCTTTTGGCCAGAAGTATGTTGAGTCCGTCAAATATGGACTACTGTCTGGCTTATGTAACATCAGATGGAGTCAATAAGTATGTATAGGAAGTTCATGATCGAGGACTAATTTGTCAGAAATATGTTCAGTAGGTCAAATATTGACTTCTGTTTGTCTGATCATCGTTGATGACTTATTTGCCAGAAATTTGTTCACTATGTCAAAATGGGTTCATATATGGCTAAAGTAACATCAGAGTGTGGCTAATGTGATATCACAAAGCGTCATTAAGTAAATATAAAAAGTTCAAGATAAAGTACTCTTTGGCCAGAAATATGTCCTTTAGGTCAAATATGCAATACTGTAAAGCTATCTGGTTTATCTAACATCAGATGGAGAATAGGAAGTTCATGATCGAGGACTAATTTCCTAGAAAAATGTTCAATAGATCAAACACGGACTTCTGTATAGCTGAATTAATATCAGAAGGCATCAATGAGAACATATAAAGAGTTCAATATCCAATTCTCTTTGCCCAGAAATATGTTCAGTAGGTCTAATGTTGACTACTGTATGGAGACAATGTTCATGTAAAAAAGCTCAAGATCAAATAAACATATATAACCTAATGGATATATAAATATGATCTAATGGATATATAAATATATCCATTAGATCAAATATCCAATTCTCTTTGGCTGACGAATTATCAGAAAGTGTCAGTGAGTTTGTATAAACAGTTCATGGATCGAGGACTAAGTTGTCAGAAATATGTTCAGTAGGTCAAACATGGCCTCATGTATGGCTGAAGTAACATCAGAGTGAGGCAAAGAGCAAGAGTATAAAAAACATGTGATCAAGGACTCTGAGGACAATTTTTTTTTATTTTATTTTTTTTATTTTGAGTAGGTCCAATATCAATTCCTGTATGGCTGAAATAAAACCAGTAGTCCGTGAGTTCTTATAGAAAGTTCAAGATCCAGTACTCTTGGGCCAGAAATATGTTCAGTAGGTCAAATATAGACTTCTATAAGGCTGAAGTGATATCATAAGGCGTCACTGAGTAAATAAAAAAACTTCAGTGTTGAATAATCTTTTGGCCAGAAGTATGTTCAGTCAGTTAAATATGGACTACTGTCTGGCTTATCTAACATCAGATGGATGATAGGAAGTTCATGATCGAGGACTAATTTGCCAGAAAAATGTTCAGTAGGTCAAAAATGGCCTCATGTATGGCTGAAGTAACATCAGAGTGAGGCAATGAGCATGTATAGAAAGTTCAAGATTGAGGACTCTTGGGACAAATTTTTTTGAAGTAGGTTTTATATGGACTTCTGTATGGCTGAAATAAAATCAGAAAGAGTCAATGAGCGTTTATAGAATGTTCTAGATTGAGGACTAATTTGCCAGAAATACATTCAGTAAGTCTAATATGGATTTCTGTATGGGCGAAGTAACATCAGAAGCCGTCAATGGTAATGTATGAAAAGTTCAAAATTGAGTACTCTTTGGCCATATATATGACCTTTAGGTCAAATATGCAATATGCTTTGGCTGGCGTATATCATCAGAAGCAGTCAATGAGTATGTATAGAAAGTCCATGATTGAGGACTAATATCCTTAGAAATATGTCCATTAGGTCAAATATGCAATACTCTATGGCTGAAGCAACATAGAGAGAGGCATTTTATATAAAGTTCATGATCGAGTACTCTTTGCCAAGAAATTTGTTCAGTAGGTCAAATATGGACTACTGTCTGGCTGACATAATATCAGATAAAGTCAATGAGTGTGTATAGAAAGTTTATGATCGAGGAGTAATTTGGCAGATATATTTTCAGTAGGTCAGACTCATGTATGGCTGAAGTAACATCAGACTGAGGCAAAGGGCAAGTAATATACAAAACACATGATCGAGGACTCTTTTTTGACGCATCAGAAGGCGTCATTGAGTAAATAAAAAAACTTCAGTGTTGAATAATCTTTTGGCCAGAAGTATGTTGAGTCCGTCAAATATGGACTACTGTCTGGCTTATGTAACATATAGCTGAATTAATATCAGAAGGCATCAATGAGAACATATAAAGAGCTCAATAAAAAAACTTCAAGTAGGTCCAATATCAATTCCTGTATGGCTGAAATAAAACCAGTAGTCCGTTAGTTCTTATAGAAAGTTTCAAGATCCAGTACTCTTGGGCCAGAAATATGTTCAGTAGGTCAAATATAGACTTCTATAAGGCTGAAGTGACATCAGTAGGCGTCACTGAGTAAATAAAAAAACTTCAGTGTTGAATAATCTTTTGGCCAGAAGTATGTCGAGTCCGTCAAATATGGACTACTGTCTGGCTTATGTAACATCAGATGGAGTCAATAAGTATGTATAGGAAGTTCATGATCGAGGACTAATTTGCCAGAAATATGTTCAGTAGGTCAAATATTGACTTGTGTTTGTCTGATCATCGTTGATGACTTATTTGCCAGAAATTTGTTCACTATGTCAAAATGGGTTTGTATATGGCTAAAGTAACATCAGAGTGTGGCTAATGTGATATCACAAAGCGTCATTAAGTAAATATAAAAAGTTCAAGATAAAGTACTCTTTGGCCAGAAATATGTCCTTTAGGTCAAATATGCAATACTGTATCTGGTTTATCTAACATCAGATGGATGATAGGAAGTTCATGATCGAGGACTAATTTGCCAGAAAAATGTTCAGTAGGTCAAAAATGGCCTCATGTATGGCTGAAGTAACATCAGAGTGAGGCAATGAGCATGTATAGAAAGTTCAAGATTGAGGACTCTTGGGACAAATTTTTTTGAAGTAGGTTTTATATGGACTTCTGTATGGCTGAAATAAAATCAGAAAGAGTCAATGAGTGTTTATAGAATGTTCTAGATTGAGGACTAATTTGCCAGAAATACATTCAGTAAGTCTAATATGGATTTCTGTATGGGCGAAGTAACATCAGAAGCCGTCAATGGTAATGTATGAAAAGTTCAAAATTGAGTACTCTTTGGCCATATATATGACCTTTAGGTCAAATATGCAATATGCTTTGGCTGGCGTATATCATCAGAAGCAGTCAATGAGTATGTATAGAAAGTCCATGATTGAGGACTAATATCCTTAGAAATATGTCCATTAGGTCAAATATGCAATACTCTATGGCTGAAGCAACATAGAGAGAGGCATGTTATATAAAGTTCATGATCGAGTACTCTTTGCCAAGAAATTTGTTCAGTAGGTCAAATATGGACTACTGTCTGGCTGACATAATATCAGATAAAGTCAATGAGTGTGTATAGAAAGTTCATGATCGAGGAGTAATTTGGCAGATATATTTTCAGTAGGTCAGACTCATGTATGGCTGAAGTAACATCAGACTGAGGCAAAGGGCAAGTAATATACAAAACACATGATCGAGGACTCTTTTTTGACGCATCAGAAGGCGTCATTGAGTAAATAAAAAAACTTCAGTGTTGAATAATCTTTTGGCCAGAAGTATGTTGAGTCCGTCAAATATGGACTACTGTCTGGCTTATGTAACATATAGCTGAATTAATATCAGAAGGCATCAATGAGAACATATAAAGAGTTCAATAAAAAAACTTCAAGTAGGTCCAATATCAATTCCTGTATGGCTGAAATAAAACCAGTAGTCCGTTAGTTCTTATAGAAAGTTTCAAGATCCAGTACTCTTGGGCCAGAAATATGTTCAGTAGGTCAAATATAGACTTCTATAAGGCTGAAGTGACATCAGTAGGCGTCACTGAGTAAATAAAAAAAACTTCAGTGTTGAATAATCTTTTGGCCAGAAGTATGTTGAGTCCGTCAAATATGGACTACTGTCTGGCTTATGTAACATCAGATGGAGTCAATAAGTATGTATAGGAAGTTCATGATCGAGGACTAATTTGCCAGAAATATGTTCAGTAGGTCAAATATTGACTTCTGTTTGTCTGATCATCGTTGAGGACTTATTTGCCAGAAATTTGTTCACTATGTCAAAATGGGTTCATATATGGCTAAAGTAACATCAGAGTGTGGCTAATGTGATATCACAAAGCGTCATTAAGTAAATATAAAAAGTTCAAGATAAAGTACTCTTTGGCCAGAAATATGTCCTTTAGGTCAAATATGCAATACTGTAAAGCTATCTGGTTTATCTAACATCAGATGGAGAATAGGAAGTTCATGATCGAGGACTAATTTCCTAGAAATATGTTCAATAGATCAAACACGGACTTCTGTATAGCTGAATTAATATCAGAAGGCATCAATGAGAACATATAAAGAGTTCAATATCCAATTCTCTTTGCCCAGAAATATGTTCAGTAGGTCTAATGTTGACTACTGTATGGAGACAATGTTAATGTAAAAAAGCTCAAGATCAAATAAACATATATAACTTAATGGATATATAAATATATCCATTAGATCAAATATCCAATTCTCTATGGCTGACGAATTATCAGAAAGTGTCAGTGAGTTTGTATAAACAGTTCATGGATCGAGGACTAAGTTGTCAGAAATATGTTCAGTAGGTCAAACATGGCCTCATGTATGGCTGAAGTAACATCAGAGTGAGGCAAAGAGCAAGAGTATAAAAAACATGTGATCAAGGACTCTGAGGACAATTTTTTTATTTTTTATTTTTTTTATTTTAAGTAGGTCCAATATCAATTCCTGTATGGCTGAAATAAAACCAGTAGTCCGTTAGTTCTTATAGAAAGTTTCAAGATCCAGTACTCTTGGGCCAGAAATATGTTCAGTAGGTCAAATATAGACATATATAAGGCTGAAGTGATATCATAAGGCGTCACTGAGTAAATAAAAAAACTTCAGTGTTGAATAATCTTTTGGCCAGAAGTATGTTCAGTCAGTTAAATATGGACTACTGTCTGGCTTATCTAACATCAGATGGATGATAGGAAGTTCATGATCGAGGACTAATTTGCCAGAAAAATGTTCAGTAGGTCAAAAATGGCCTCATGTATGGCTGAAGTAACATCAGAGTGAGGCAATGAGCATGTATAGAAAGTTCAAGATTGAGGACTCTTGGGACAAATTTTTTTGAAGTAGGTTTTATATGGACTTCTGTATGGCTGAAATAAAATCAGAAAGAGTCAATGAGCGTTTATAGAATGTTCTAGATTGAGGACTAATTTGCCAGAAATACATTCAGTAAGTCTAATATGGATTTCTGTATGGGCGAAGTAACATCAGAAGCCGTCAATGGTAATGTATGAAAAGTTCAAAATTGAGTACTCTTTGGCCATATATATGACCTTTAGGTCAAATATGCAATATGCTTTGGCTGGCGTATATCATCAGAAGCAGTCAATGAGTATGTATAGAAAGTCCATGATTGAGGACTAATATCCTTAGAAATATGTCCATTAGGTCAAATATGCAATACTCTATGGCTGAAGCAACATAGAGAGAGGCATGTTATATAAAGTTCATGATCGAGTACTCTTTGCCAAGAAATTTGTTCAGTAGGTCAAATATGGACTACTGTCTGGCTGACATAATATCAGATAAAGTCAATGAGTGTGTATAGAAAGTTTATGATCGAGGAGTAATTTGGCAGATATATTTTCAGTAGGTCAGACTCATGTATGGCTGAAGTAACATCAGACTGAGGCAAAGGGCAAGTAATATACAAAACACATGATCGAGGACTCTGCCGACAATTTTTTTTGACGCATCAGAAGGCGTCATTGAGTAAATAAAAAAACTTCAGTGTTGAATAATCTTTTGGCCAGAAGTATGTTGAGTCCGTCAAATATGGACTACTGTCTGGCTTATGTAACATCAGATGGAGTCAATAAGTATGTATAGGAAGTTCATGATCGAGGACTAATTTGCCAGAAATATGTTCAGTAGGTCAAATATTGACTTCTGTTTGTCTGATCATCGTTGAGGACTTATTTGCCAGAAATTTGTTCACTATGTCAAAATGGGTTCATATATGGCTAAAGTAACATCAGAGTGTGGCTAATGTGATATCACAAAGCGTCATTAAGAAAATATAAAAAGTTCAAGATAAAGTACTCTTTGGCCAGAAATATGTCCTTTAGGTCAAATATGCAATACTGTAAACCTATCTGGTTTATCTAACATCAGATGGAGAATAGGAAGTTCATGATCGAAGACTAATTTCCTAGAAATATGTTCAATAGATCAAACACAGACTTCTGTATAGCTGAATTAATATCAAAAGGCATCAATGAGAACATATAAAGAGTTCAATATCCAATTCTCTTTGCCCAGAAATATGTTCAGCAGGTCTAATGTTGACTACTGTATGGAGACAATGTTAATGTAAAAAATCTCAAGATCAAATAAACATATATAACCTAATGGATATATAAATATGATCTAATGGATATATAAATATATCCATTAGATCAAATATCCAATTCTCTATGGCTGACGAATTATCAGAAAGTGTCAGTGAGTTTGTATAAACAGTTCATGGATCGAGGACTAAGTTGTCAGAAATATGTTCAGTAGGTCAAACATGGCCTCATGTATGGCTGAAGTAACATCAGAGTGAGGCAACGAGCAAGAGTATAAAAAACATGTGATCAAGGACTCTGAGGACAATTTTTTTTTTTTTTTTTTTTTTTTTTTTTTAAGTAGGTCCAATATCAATTCCTGTATGGCTGAAATAAAACCAGTAGTCCGTTAGTTCTTATAGAAAGTTTCAAGATCCAGTACTCTTGGGCCAGAAATATGTTCAGTAGGTCAAATATAGACATATATAAGGCTGAAGTGATATCATAAGGCGTCACTGAGTAAATAAAAAAACTTCAGTGTTGAATAATCTTTTGGCCAGAAGTATGTTCAGTCAGTTAAATATGGACTACTGTCTGGCTTATCTAACATCAGATGGATGATAGGAAGTTCATGATCGAGGACTAATTTGCCAGAAAAATGTTCAGTAGGTCAAAAATGGCCTCATGTATGGCTGAAGTAACATCAGAGTGAGGCAATGAGCATGTATAGAAAGTTCAAGATTGAGGACTCTTGGGACAAATTTTTTTGAAGTAGGTTTTATATGGACTTCTGTATGGCTGAAATAAAATCAGAAAGAGTCAATGAGCGTTTATAGAATGTTCTAGATTGAGGACTAATTTGCCAGAAATACATTCAGTAAGTCTAATATGGATTTCTGTATGGGCGAAGTAACATCAGAAGCCGTCAATGGTAATGTATGAAAAGTTCAAAATTGAGTACTCTTTGGCCATATATATGACCTTTAGGTCAAATATGCAATATGCTTTGGCTGGCGTATATCATCAGAAGCAGTCAATGAGTATGTATAGAAAGTCCATGATTGAGGACTAATATCCTTAGAAATATGTCCATTAGGTCAAATATGCAATACTCTATGGCTGAAGCAACATAGAGAGAGGCATGTTATATAAAGTTCATGATCGAGTACTCTTTGCCAAGAAATTTGTTCAGTAGGTCAAATATGGACTACTGTCTGGCTGACATAATATCAGATAAAGTCAATGAGTGTGTATAGAAAGTTTATGATCGAGGAGTAATTTGGCAGATATATTTTCAGTAGGTCAAGCTCATGTATGGCTGAAGTAACATCAGAGTGAGGCAAAGGGCAAGTAATATACAAAACACATGATCAAGGGCTCTGCCGACAATTTTTTTTGACGCACCAGAAGGCGTCATTGAGTAAATAAAAAAACTTCAGTGTTGAATAATCTTTTGGCCAGAAGTATGTTGAGTCCGTCAAATATGGACTACTGTCTGGCTTATGTAACATCAGATGGAGTCAATAAGTATGTATAGGAAGTTCATGATCGAGGACTAATTTGTCAGAAATATGTTCAGTAGGTCAAATATTGACTTCTGTTTGTCTGATCATCGTTGATGACTTATTTGCCAGAAATTTGTTCACTATGTCAAAATGGGTTCATATATGGCTAAAGTAACATCAGAGTGTGGCTAATGTGATATCACAAAGCGTCATTAAGTAAATATAAAAAGTTCAAGATAAATTACTCTTTGGCCAGAAATATGTCCTTTAGGTCAAATATGCAATACTGTAAAGCTATCTGGTTTATCTAACATCAGATGGAGAATAGAAAGTTCATGATCGAGGACTAATTTCCTAGAAATATGTTCAATAGATCAAACACGGACTTCTGTATAGCTGAATTAATATCAGAAGGCATCAATGAGAACATATAAAGAGTTCAATATCCAATTCTCTTTGCCCAGAAATATGTTCAGTAGGTCTAATGTTGACTACTGTATGGAGACAATGTTCATGTAAAAAAGCTCAAGATCAAATAAACATATATAACCTAATGGATATATAAATATGATCTAATGGATATATAAATATATCCATTAGATCAAATATCCAATTCTCTTTGGCTGACGAATTATCAGAAAGTGTCAGTGAGTTTGTACAAACAGTTCATGGATCGAGGACTAAGTTGTCAGAAATATGTTTAGTAGGTCAAACATGGCCTCATGTATGGCTGAAGAGTGAGGCAAAGAGCAAGAGTATAAAAAACATGTGATCAAGGACTCTGAAGACAATTTTTTATTTTTATTTTTTTATTTATTTTAAGTAGGTCGAATATCAATTCCTGTATGGCTGAAATAAAACCAGTAGTCCGTGAGTTCTTATAGAAAGTTCAAAATCCAGTACTCTTGGGCCAGAAATATGTTCAGTAGGTCAAATATAGACTTCTATAAGGCTGAAGTGATATCATAAGGCGTCATTGAGTAAATAAAAAAACTTCAGTGTTGAATAATCTTTTGGCCAGAAGTATGTTCAGTCGGTTAAATATGGACTACTGTCTGGCTTATCTAACATCAGATGGATGATAGGAAGTTTATGATCGAGGTCTAATTTGCCAGAAAAATGTTCAGTAGGTCAAAAATGGCCTCATGTATGGCTGAAGTTACATCAGAGTGAGGCAATGAGCATGTATAGAAGGTTCAAAATTGAGGGCTCTTGAGAAAACATTTTTTGAAGTAGGTTTTATATGGACTTCTCTATAGCTGAAATAAAATCAGGAGTCAGTGAGCGTTTATAGAATGTTCTAGATTGAGGACTAATTTGCCAGAAATACATTCAGTAAGTCTAATATGGATTTCTGTATGGGCGAAGTAACATCAGAAGCAGTCAATGGTAATGTATGAAAAGTTCAAAATTGAGTACTCTTTGGCCATATATATGACCTTTAGGTCAAATATGCAATATGCTTTGGCTGACGTATCATCAGAAGCAGTCAATGAGTATGTTCATGATCGAGGACTAATTTGCCAGAAATATGTTTAGTTGGTCTAATATGGACATCTGTATGGCTGAAGTAACATTCTAAGTTCTTCTAAGGAGTCAATTTAGAATGTATAGAAAGGTCAAGATCGAGTATTTCTTGGGCCAGAAATATGTTCTTTAGGTCTCTTCTGGAAGGCTTCAATTAATATATTTAAAATGTTCAGTATTGAATACGACTTTTGGCCAGAGATATACTCAGTAGGTCATATTTGGTCTACTGTATGGCTTCAATGCGCCACGGAATAACTTAGTTGTTGTGACATTACGATGAAACAGAGCATGCCTTATGCGTTATTCTTCACTTCACAACTGAATAACTGAATAGTTAGTTATTTATTGTATATATTGCAATGCAAACAGCACATATAGTATGTGTTACCTCTTTATTGCACAACGGAATAAATCCAAAGATCGGCAATGCAAATGCACTGTTATCTCTTCTATGCACAAACGAAATGAATTACTTCATGTATTTATTGCAATGCATCAGCGGCAATGTTATGTGTTGTCTCTTTATTGCATAAAGGAATAAGTTATGCAATATGCAATGCAATGAAACGTTGTATAGCTTATATGTTTTTCATCACCGCACAACGAATTAAGTTAGTTCTTGTATACAATGCAATGAAAAAAAGCATTCCTCATATGTATCCTTTTATGCATTGCAAAGTAAACAGCACATATGTTATCTCAACCCGATCTCACGGCAATTCGTACGTATTTTACGAGGTGGCTAAATCGTATGAATTCATACGACCTCACTCGTACTAATTCATACGTTTTTTGCTAAATCGTATGTATTTTACGAGTTGACAAATTCGTATGAATTCATACGAATGACCTACCCCAAACCCCGCCCCTAAACCTAACCGTCACTGGGGTTTAGACAAATCGTACGAATTCGCACGAGTGAGGTCGTATGAATTTATACGAAATAGCCACCTCGTAGAATAAGTACGAATTGGTCGTGAGATAGCGTTGGTTATCTCGTGTATGAAATGCAATGCACATTTGCACGTTTTCGTTTCAGTATTTATTGCAGTGCAAAAGTATATGTTGTTATCTTTTCTATTCACATCGGGTTAAGTTAGATATATGCACAACGGATGAGTTTATTCATATTGCAACATCACGTATTTATGTTATTTACATGTTATTGCTTGTATGCATTGCAATGCGAAAGCACATATGTTATATTAATTTCTTGTATGCACAACATAATAAGTTAACTATTGTTTGCAATACACTGAAACAGTTCTTGATGCCTTGCAATGCAACGGTATATGTGATTTGTTTTCTCTTCCATGCACAAAGGAAATAGTTCTTGTATGCAATGCTGTGCAAACATTGCGCCTGTGGTGTTATCTCTTCACCGTTAGTTCTTGTATACAATGCAAGAAAACAGTGCATAAACTTACATGTTAGTCATTATCATTCATTACATTGCAGTAAGTTAGTCCGTTTCGCAGAACCTGTTTCAGCAATACAGGTGCTTGTTGCGCTGCGTTGCAATACAAGAACTAAGTTTCCTTTGTACTTAGAAGAGAAAATAAATCACATAAACAACTGCAACTGTTTCAGTGACTTGCATACAATAGTTAACTTATTACGCTGTGAATAGAATACATTTATATAAAATATGTGTTGCTGAATTGCAAATTGTAAGTTATGTAAGTTACATTGTACTTGCATTTTATACAAGAACTAACATTACTTTATGCATTGAAGAAATAACGAGTGGTGTTGCGATGAATGAACACATCCGTTATGCATTGAGATTAACACATATCATGTACATTGCATTGCAGTTTTGCGGTGAAAAAGATAACACGACAGGCACTTGTTGCACAGCGTTGCATTCTATTTCCTAACTATTTACTTTGTGCATCGAAGAGAAAAGAAATCACATATGGTGTTGCATTACAATTGCATCAAGAACTGTTTCAGTTAATTGCCAAACAATAGTTAAATTATTAGGTTGTCCATTGAAGAAATTAATATGACATGTGCTGTTGCATTTGCAAGGCATCAAGAACTGTTTCAGTGCATTGCAAACAAAAGTTAACTTATGTTGTAAAGCATAGAAGAAAAAAAAAAACATGTGCTTGTTGCGCTGCGTTGCATACAAGAACTAACTTTTCCTTTGGGCATTGAAAAGAAAACAAATCACATAAACAACTGCAACTGTTTCAGTGACTTGCATACAATAGTTAACTTATTACGCCGTGAATAGAATTCATTTATATAAAATATGTGTTGCTGAATTGCAAATTGTAAGTTATGTAAGTTACATTGTACACAAGAACTAACTTATTCCTATTGCATTGAAGAGATAACGCATAACGAGTGGTGTTGCGATGAATGAACTAACACATCCGTTATGCATTGAGATTAACACATAACATGTGCATTGCATTAGTTTTGCTTAGGTGCTTGTTGTATTGCGTTGCAAACTAGAACGAACTCGTATATGCTGTTGCATTGCAATGCAAGAACTGTTTCAGTGCATTGCAAACAATAGTTGACTAATTGCGCTGTGAATAAAATACATTGAATAGTAGAAATTAATATAACATTTTCTGCTGTTGCATTGCAATGCATACAACTAATATGTAAGTTATGCACTGTTTATTTGCATTGTATACAAGAACTAACTTATTGCTTATGCATTGAAGAGATAACACATAACATATGTGGTGTTGCCAAGAGTGAACTGTTTCATCCGAAATGCATTGAGATTTAACACATAAACATGTGTATTGCAGTTACTAAAAGCGTGTTGCGGTAAAGAGATAGCAAGACAGGCTTGTTGCACAGCGTGCATACAAGAACTAACAATTTAGTTGCATTGAAGAGATAACACATAACGCATCCGTTATGCAGTGAGATTAACACATATCATGTGCATTATTGCATTGTGGTTACTAAAAGCGTTTGGCGGTGAAGAGATAACACGACAGGCGCTTGTTGCACAGCGTTGCGCATACAAAAACTATATTTCCTTTGTGCATCGAAGAGAAAATAAATCACATATGGTGCTGCATTGCAATGCATCAAAGAACTGTTTCAGTTAATTGCAAACAATAGTTAACTTTTAAGTTGTGCATTGAAGAAATTAATATAACATATGTGCTGTTTGTATTGCAATGCATACAAGAACTAACCATGTAAGTGATATACTGTTTCCTTGCATTGTATACAAAAACTAACTCATCCGTTATGCATTGAGATATCGTGTGCATTGCATTAGTTTTGCAGTGAAGAGATAGCACGACAGATGCTTGTTGTACTGCTTTGCATACAAGAACGAACACGTATATGATGTGGCATTGCAATCCGAGAACTGTTTCAGTGCATTGCAAACAATAGTTAACACGTTGCACATAGAAGAGAAACAAAACAGGTGCATGTTGCGCTGCGTTGCAGAAGAACTAACTCTTTCCTTTGTGCATCGAAGAAAAAAACAAATCACATGTGATGTTGCATTGCAAGGCATCAATAACTGTTTCAGTGTATTGCATACAATAGTTATCTTATTACATGGAAAGTTATGTTTCTTTGCATTGTGTACAAAAACTAACTTATTCCTATTGCATTGAAGAGATAACACATAACGTGTAGTGTTGCGATGAATAAACTAACGCATTCATTACATTGCAGTAAGTAAGTCCGTTTCGCAGTGAATAGATAACAGGACAGGTGCTTGTTGCGCTGCGTTGCATACAAGAATTAACTTTTCCTCTGTGCATGGAAGAGAAAACAAATCACATATGCTGTTGCATTGCAATGCATCAAGATCTGTTTCAATGCATATAATAGTTAATTTATTACGCTGTGAATAGCAGAAATTAATATAACATTTGTGCCTTTTTGTTATACAAAAACGAACTTATTCCTCATGCAGTGATGCAGATGAATGAACTCATCCGAAATGCGTTGAGATTTAACATAACATGTGTAAAAAATCTGCATTGCAGTTACTAAAAGCGTTTTGCGGTGAAGAGATAACATAGTTAGTTCTTAATAGTAAGTTCTTGTATGCAACGCTGTGCAACAAGCGCCTGTCGTGTTATATCTTCACCGCAAAACGCTTTTAGTAACTGCAATGCAATGCACATGTTATGTGTTAAATCTCAATGCATTTCGGATGAAACAGTTTACTCTTGGCAACTCTTGTTATGTGTTATCTCTTCAATGCATAAGCAATAAGTTAGTTCTTGTATACAATGCAAGTAAACAGTGCATAACTTATAACATATTAGTTGTACGCATTGCAATGCAACAGCAGAAAATGTTATATTAATTTCTACTATTCAATGTATTTTATTCACAGCGCAATAAGTTAACTATTGTTTGCAATGCACTGAAACATTTCTTGCATTGCAATGCAACACCATACACTTGTTCGTTCTTGTTTGCAACGCAGTACAACAAGCACCTGTCGTGTTAACTCGTCACTGCAAAACTAAAGCAATGCACATGTTATGTGTTTATCTCAATGCATAACGGATGCGTTAGTTCATTCATCGCAACACCACCATGCTCGGCACTGAAACAGTTCTTGATGCATTTGTTTATGTGATTTGTTTTCTCTTCTAAGCACAAAGGAAACTTAAGAGTATGCAACGCAGCGCAGTTCTTGATGCCTTACAATACAACAGCACATGAGTTATATCAATCTATTCTTTTCACAGCGTAATAAGCTAACCAATGTATGCAATGCACTGATTGCCACTGATGCCTTGCAATGCAACATCACATTGTGTTTTGTTTTGTTTTTGTATCATAGAAATGCAAGGCGTAATAATTTAACTATTGTATGCAAGGCACTGAAACAGTTCTTGATGCATTGCAACGCAACAGCATATGTGAGTTGTTTTCTCTTCAAGCACAAAGGAAAAGTTAGTTCTTGTATGCAATGCAGCGCAACAAGCACCTGTTTTGTTATCTATTCGCTGCGAAACGGAATAACTTACTGCAATGCAATGAATGCGTTAATTCGTTCATCGCAACACCACACGTTATGTGTATCTCTTCAATGCAATAGGAATAAGTTAGTTTTTGTAAACAATGCAAGGAAACAGTGCATAACTTTCTTCTATTCACAGCGTAATACGTTAACTATTGTAAGCAATGCACTGAAACAGTTCTTGATGCCTTGCAATGCAACGGAATATGTGATTTGTTTTCTCTTCCATGCACAAAGGAAATAGTTCTTGTATGCAATGCTGTGCAAACATTGCGCCTGTGGTGTTATCTCTTCACCGTTAGTTCTTGTATACAATGCAAGAAAACAGTGCATAAACTTACATGTTAGTCATTATCATTCATTACATTGCAGTAAGTTAGTCCGTTTCGCAGAACCTGTTTCACCAATACAGGTGCTTGTTGCGCTGCGTTGCAATACAAGAACTAAGTTTCCTTTGTACTTAGAAGAGAAAACAAATCACATAAACAACTGCAACTGTTTCAGTGACTTGCATACAATAGTTAACTTATTACGCTGTGAATAGAATACATTTATATAAAATATGTGTTGCTGAATTGCAAATTGTAAGTTATGTAAGTTACATTGTACACAAGAACTAACTTATTCCTATTGCATTGAAGAGATAACGCATAACGAGTGGTGTTGCGATGAATGAACTAACGCATCCGTTATGCATTGAGATTAACACATAACATGTGCATTGCATTAGTTTTGCTTAGGTGATTGTTGTATTGCGTTGCAATACAAGAACGAACACGTATATGCTGTTGCATTGCAATGCAAGAACTGTTTCAGTGCATTGCAAACAATAGTTGACTTATTGCGCTGTGAATAAAATACATTGAATAGTAGAAATTAATATAACATTTTCCGCTGTTGCATTGCAATGCATACAACTAATATGTAAGTTATGCATTGTTTATTTGCATTGTATACAAGAACTAACTTATTGCTTTATGCATTGAAGAGATAACACATAACATATGTGGTGTTGCCAAGAGTGAACTGTTTCATCCGAAATGCATTGAGATTTAACACATAAACGTGTATTGCAGTTACTAAAAGCGTGTTGCGGTAAAGAGATAGCAAGACAGGCTTGTTGCACAGCGTGCATACAAGAACTAACAATTTCCTTTGTGCATTGAAGAGAAAACAAATCATATATGCTGTTTGCATAGCAATGCATACAACTAACATGTAAGTTATGCACTCTTTATGCACTGAAGAAATAACGAGTGGTGTTGCGATGAATGAACTAACGCATCCGTTATGCATTGAGATTAACACATATCATGTGCATTGCATTGCAGTTACCTAACAGCGTTTTGCGGTGAAAAAGATAACACGACAGGCGCTTGTTGTACAGCGTTGAATACTATTTCCTAACTATTTCCTTTGTGCATCGAAGAGAAAAGAAATCATATATGGTGTTGCAATGCAATGCATCAAGAACTGTTTCAGTTAATTGCAAACAATAGTTAAATTAAGTTGTCCATTGAAGAAATTAATAAGACATATGTGTATCAAGAACTGTTTCAGTGCATTGCAAACAAAAGTTAACTTATGTTGTGCATAGAAGAAAAACAAATCAAGTGCTTGTTGCGCTGCGTTACATACAAGAACTAACTTTTCCTTTGGACACTGAAGAGAAAACAAATCATATATGCTGTTGCATTGCAAGAACTGTTTCAGTGCATATAATAGTTCACTTATTACGCTGCGAATAGTAGAAATTAATATAACATTTTCTGCTGTTGCATTGCAATGCATACAACTAATATGTATGTATGTTTACTTACTAGAACTAACTTATTGCTTATGCATTGAAGAGATAACACATAACGAGTGGTGTTGCGATGAATAAACTAACGCATCCGTTATGCAGTGAGATTAACACATATCATGTGCATTATTGCATTGTGGTTACTAAAAGCGTTTGGCGGTGAAGAGATAACACGACAGGCGCTTGTTGCACAGCGTTGCGCATACAAAAACTATATTTCCTTTGTGCATCGAAGAGAAAATAAATCACATATGGTGCTGCATTGCAATGCATCAAAGAACTGTTTCAGTTAATTGCAAACAATAGTTAACTTTTAAGTTGTGCATTGAAGAAATTAATATAACATATGTGCTGTTTGTATTGCAATGCATACAAGAACTAACCATGTAAGTGATATACTGTTTCCTTGCATTGTATACAAAAACTAACTCATCCGTTATGCATTGAGATATCGTGTGCATTGCATTAGTTTTGCAGTGAAGAGATAGCACGACAGATGCTTGTTGTACTGCTTTGCATACAAGAACGAACACGTATATGATGTGGCATTGCAATCCGAGAACTGTTTCAGTGCATTGCAAACAATAGTTAACATGTTGCACATAGAAGAGAAACAAAACAGGTGCTTGTTGCGCTGCGTTGCAGAAGAACTAACTCTTTCCTTTGCATGCAAGGCACTGAAACAGTTCTTGATGCATTTGTTTATGTGATTTGTTTTCTCTTCTAAGCACAAAGGAAACAGTTCTTGTATGCAACGCAGCGTAACAAGCACCTGTTTTGTTATCTATTCACGTTCTGAAACAGTTCTTGATGCCTTACAATGCAACAGCACATGAGTTATATCAATCTATTCTTTTCACAGCGTAATAAGCTAACCAATGTATGTAATGCACTGATTGCCACTGATGCCTTGCAATGCAACATCACATTGTGTTTTGTTTTGTTTTTGTATCATAGAAATGCAAGGCGTAATAATTTAACTATTGTATGCAAGGCACCGAAACAGTTCTTGATGCATTGCAACGCAACAGCATATGTGATTTGTTTTCTCTTCAAGCACAAAGGAAAAGTTAGTTCTTGTATGCAATGCAAAGCAACAAGCACCTGTTTTGTTATCTATTCGCTGCGAAACGGAATAACTTACTGCAATGCAATGAAACACGTTATGTGTATCTCTTCAATGCAATAGAAATAAGTTAGTTTTTGTAAACAATGCAAGGAAACAGTGCATAACTTTCTTCTATTCACAGCGTAATACGTTAACTATTGTAAGCAATGCACTGAAACAGTTCTTGGATGCATTGCAATGCAACAGCACATGTGATTTGTTTTTTGTTTTGATTTTTGTTTGCAATGAAACATACATATTATTTCTTGAAGGCATTGAAATGCTTCTTCTATGCACAACATAAGTTAATCATTGTGTGCAATGCAATGTAACAGCTCTTGCATTCAATGCAATGCAACAGCACATTTGATTTGTATTCTATTCAATGCACAAAGGAAAGAGTTAGTTCTTACAAGCAATGCAGTGCGACAAGCACGTGTCGTGTTATCTCTTCATTGCAAAACGGATTAAGTTACTGCAGTGGAATGCACATGTTATGTGTTATCTCTGCACTGCATAACTTATGATTTTGTTCATTCATCGCAACACTTCTTTTGTGTTATCTCTTCAATGCATAAGGACTAAGTCAGTTTTCGTAAACAATGCAAGGAAACCGTATATAGCTTACAAGTTAGTTCTTGGATGCATTGCAATGCAACAGCATGTGTGATTTTGTTTTTCCATCAATGTACAAAGGAAAAGTTAGTTTTCTATGCAACGTAGCGTAACAATCACATGTTTTGTTATCTATTCAGTGCAAAACAGAATAACTTTCTGCAATGCAATGCATATGTTATTTGTTAATCTCAGAGTTAGTTTTGCAATAATATACAATACAAGAAACATATTTCTGGCAAATTAGTCCTCGATCATGAACTTCCTAAACATACTTATTGACTCCATCTGATGTTAGATAAGCCACATATATATGGCCAAACATACTCATTGAGGCCTACCGATGTCACTTCAGCCATATATAAATCGTCAAAAAAAAATTGTCATCAGAATCCTCAGAGTTTTGTATACTCTTGCTCTTTCCCTCACTCTGATGTTACTACAGCCATACATGAGCCCATGTTTCAACTACTGAAAATATTTCTGGCAAATTACTCCTCGATCATTAACTTTCTATACAGACTCATTGACATTAGCCATACAGTAGTCCATATTTGATCTAATAAATATTTTTCTGGCCCAAGGGTCCTGAACTCCTGAACTCCATTGCTTCACTCTGATGTTACTTCAGCCATACAGCCCTCGATCCCGAACTTTCTTGCTTGACCTACTTAACATATTTCTGGCAACTTAGTACTTGATCATGAACTGTTTATACAAACTCATTGACACTTTCTGATGATTCGTCAGCCATAAAGAACTGGATATTTAAACTAATGGATTCAAATATGCAATACTCTATGGCTGAAGCAACATGAGAGTATATAATATATATGCCTGTATATAAAGTTCATGCTCAAGTACTCTTCGGCAAGAAATTTGTTCAGTAGCTCTAATATGGACTTCTGTGTGGGTGAAGGAGTCAACAGTAATGTATAAAACATTCAAAAGTCCAAGATTGATACTCTTTGGCCAGAAATATGTCCTTTAGGTCACATATGCAATACTCTATGGCGGACATAACATCAGGAGTCAGTGAGTATGTTTAAAAAGTTAATGAGCAAGGACAAATATACTAATAGAAATATGAAGCAACATCAGTAGGAGTCAATATTACTGTAAAAAAGCTCAAGATCAAATAAACAGATATCCATTAGATCAAATATCCAATTCTCTATGGCTGACGAATTATCAGAAAGTGTCAGTGAGTTTGTATAAACAGTTCATGGATCGAGGACTAAGTTGTCAGAAATATGTTCAGTAGGTTAAACATGGCCTCATGTATTGGCTGAAGTAACATCAGAGTGAGGCAAAAACTCGTGATCGAGGACTCTGAGGACAATTTAAAAAAAAAAAATTTTAAGTAGGTCAAACATCAATTTCTGTATGGCTGAAATAAAATCAGAAGGAGTCAATGAGCGTTTATAGAATGTTCTAGATTGAGGACTAATTTGCCAGAAATTTCTTCAGTAAATCATTGGATTTCTGTATGGGCGAAGTACCATCAGAAGCAGTCAATGGTAATGTATGAAAAGTTCAAAATTGAGTACTCTTTGGCCATATATATGACCTTTAGGTCAAATATGCAATATGCTTTGGCTGGCGTATATCATCAGAAGCAGTCAATGAGTATGTATAGAAAGTTCATGATTGAGGACTAATATCCTTAGAAATATGTCCATTAGGTCAAATATGCAATACTGTATGGCTGAAGCAACATAGAGAGAGGCATGTTATATAAAGTTCATGATCAAGTACTCTTTGCCAAGAAATTTGTTCAGTAGGTCAAATATGGACTACTGTCTGGCTGACATAATATCAGATAAAGTCAATGAGTGTGTATAGAAAGTTCATGATCGAGGAGTAATTTGGCAGATATATTTTCAGTAGGTCAGACTCATGTATGGCTGAAGTAACATCAGAGTGAGGCAAAGGGCAAGTAATATACAAAACACATGATCGAGGACTCTGCCGACAATTTTTTTTGACGCATCAGAAGGCGTCATTGAGTAAATAAAAAAACTTCAGTGTTGAATAATCTTTTGGCCAGAAGTATGTTGAGTCCGTCAAATATGGACTACTGTCTGGCTTATGTAACATCAGATGGAGTCAATAAGTATGTATAGGAAGTTCATGATCGAGGACTAATTTGTCAGAAATATGTTCAGTAGGTCAAATATTGACTTCTGTTTGTCTGATCATCGTTGATGACTTATTTGCCAGAAATTTGTTCACTATGTCAAAATGGGTTCATATATGGCTAAAGTAACATCAGAGTGTGGCTAATGTGATATCACAAAGCGTCATTAAGTAAATATAAAAAGTTCAAGATAAAGTACTCTTTGGCCAGAAATATGTCCTTTAGGTCAAATATGCAATACTGTAAAGCTATCTGGTTTATCTAACATCAGATGGAGAATAGGAAGTTCATGATCGAGGACTAATTTCCTAGAAAAATGTTCAATAGATCAAACACGGACTTCTGTATAGCTGAATTAATATCAGAAGGCATCAATGAGAACATATAAAGAGTTCAATATCCAATTCTCTTTGCCCAGAAATATGTTCAGTAGGTCTAATGTTGACTACTGTATGGAGACAATGTTCATGTAAAAAAGCTCAAGATCAAATAAACATATATAACCTAATGGATATATAAATATGATCTAATGGATATATAAATATATCCATTAGATCAAATATCCAATTCTCTTTGGCTGACGAATTATCAGAAAGTGTCAGTGAGTTTGTATAAACAGTTCATGGATCGAGGACTAAGTTGTCAGAAATATGTTCAGTAGGTCAAACATGGCCTCATGTATGGCTGAAGTAACATCAGAGTGAGGCAAAGAGCAAGAGTATAAAAAACATGTGATCAAGGACTCTGAGGACAATTTTTTTTTATTTTATTTTTTTTATTTTGAGTAGGTCCAATATCAATTCCTGTATGGCTGAAATAAAACCAGTAGTCCGTGAGTTCTTATAGAAAGTTCAAGATCCAGTACTCTTGGGCCAGAAATATGTTCAGTAGGTCAAATATAGACTTCTATAAGGCTGAAGTGATATCATAAGGCGTCATTGAGTAAATAAAAAAACTTCAGTGTTGAATAATCTTTTGGCCAGAAGTATGTTCAGTCGGTTAAATATGGACTACTGTCTGGCTTATCTAACATCAGATGGATGATAGGAAGTTCATGATCGAGGACTAATTTGCCAGAAAAATGTTCAGTAGGTCAAAAATGGCCTCATGTATGGCTGAAGTAACATCAGAGTGAGGCAATGAGCATGTATAGAAAGTTCAAGATTGAGGACTCTTGGGACAAATTTTTTTGAAGTAGGTTTTATATGGACTTCTGTATGGCTGAAATAAAATCAGAAAGAGTCAATGAGCGTTTATAGAATGTTCTAGATTGAGGACTAATTTGCCAGAAATACATTCAGTAAGTCTAATATGGATTTCTGTATGGGCGAAGTAACATCAGAAGCTGTCAATGGTAATGTATGAAAAGTTCAAAATTGAGTACTCTTTGGCCATATATGTGACCTTTAGGTCAAATATGCAATATGCTTTGGCTGGCGTATATCATCAGAAGCAGTCAATGAGTATGTATAGAAAGTTCATGATTGAGGACTAATATCCTTAGAAATATGTCCATTAGGTCAAATATGCAATACTCTATGGCTGAAGCAACATAGAGAGAGGCATGTTATATAAAGTTCATGATCAAGTACTCTTTGCCAAGAAATTTGTTCAGTAGGTCAAATATGGACTACTGTCTGGCTGACATAATATCAGATAAAGTCAATGAGTGTGTATAGAAAGTTCATGATCGAGGAGTAATTTGGCAGATATATTTTCAGTAGGTCAGACTCATGTATGGCTGAAGTAACATCAGAGTGAGGCAATGAGCATGTATAGAAGGTTCAAGATTGAGGGCTCTTGAGAAAACATTTTTTGAAGTAGGTTTTATATGGACTTCTCTATAGCTGAAATAAAATCAGGAGTCAGTGAGCGTTTATAGAATGTTCTAGATTGAGGACTAATTTGCCAGAAATACATTCAGTAAGTCTAATATGGATTTCTGTATGGGTGAAGTAACATCAGAAGCAGTCAATGGTAATGTATGAAAAGTTCAAAATTGAGTACTCTTTGGCCATATATATGACCTTTAGGTCAAATATGCAATATGCTTTGGCTGACGTATCATCAGAAGCAGTCAATGAGTATGTTCATGATCGAGGACTAATTTGCCAGAAATATGTTTAGTTGGTCTAATATGGACATCTGTATGGCTGAAGTAACATTCTAAGTTCTTCTAAGGAGTCAATTTAGAATGTATAGAAAGGTCAAGATCGAGTATTTCTTGGGCCAGAAATATGTTCTTTAGGTCTCTTCTGGAAGGCTTCAATTAATATATTTAAAATGTTCAGTATTGAATACGACTTTTGGCCAGAGATATACTCAGTAGGTCATATTTGGTCTACTGTATGGCTTCAATGCGCCACGGAATAACTTAGTTGTTGTGACATTACGATGAAACAGAGCATGCCTTATGCGTTATTCTTCACTTCACAACTGAATAACTGAATAGTTAGTTATTTATTGTATATATTGCAATGCAAACAGCACATATAGTATGTGTTACCTCTTTATTGCACAACGGAATAAATCCAAAGATCGGCAATGCAAATGCACTGTTATCTCTTCTATGCACAAACGAAATGAATTACTTCATGTATTTATTGCAATGCATCAGCGGCAATGTTATGTGTTGTCTCTTTATTGCATAAAGGAATAAGTTATGCAATATGCAATGCAATGAAACGTTGTATAGCTTATATGTTTTTCATCACCGCACAACGAATTAAGTTAGTTCTTGTATACAATGCAATGAAAAAAAGCATTCCTCATATGTATCCTTTTATGCATTGCAAAGTAAACAGCACATATGTTATCTCAACCCGATCTCACGGCAATTCGTACGTATTTTACGAGGTGGCTAAATCGTATGAATTCATACGACCTCACTCGTACTAATTCATACGTTTTTTGCTAAATCGTATGTATTTTACGAGTTGACAAATTCGTATGAATTCATACGAATGACCTACCCCAAACCCCGCCCCTAAACCTAACCGTCACTGGGGTTTAGACAAATCGTACGAATTCGCACGAGTGAGGTCGTATGAATTTATACGAAATAGCCACCTCGTAGAATAAGTACGAATTGGTCGTGAGATAGCGTTGGTTATCTCGTGTATGAAATGCAATGCACATTTGCACGTTTTCGTTTCAGTATTTATTGCAGTGCAAAAGTATATGTTGTTATCTTTTCTATTCACATCGGGTTAAGTTAGATATATGCACAACGGATGAGTTTATTCATATTGCAACATCACGTATTTATGTTATTTACATGTTATTGCTTGTATGCATTGCAATGCGAAAGCACATATGTTATATTAATTTCTTGTATGCACAACATAATAAGTTAACTATTGTTTGCAATACACTGAAACAGTTCTTGATGCCTTGCAATGCAACGGTATATGTGATTTGTTTTCTCTTCCATGCACAAAGGAAATAGTTCTTGTATGCAATGCTGTGCAAACATTGCGCCTGTGGTGTTATCTCTTCACCGTTAGTTCTTGTATACAATGCAAGAAAACAGTGCATAAACTTACATGTTAGTCATTATCATTCATTACATTGCAGTAAGTTAGTCCGTTTCGCAGAACCTGTTTCAGCAATACAGGTGCTTGTTGCGCTGCGTTGCAATACAAGAACTAAGTTTCCTTTGTACTTAGAAGAGAAAACAAATCACATAAACAACTGCAACTGTTTCAGTGACTTGCATACAATAGTTAACTTATTACGCTGTGAATAGAATACATTTATATAAAATATGTGTTGCTGAATTGCAAATTGTAAGTTATGTAAGTTACATTGTACTTGCATTTTATACAAGAACTAACTTATTACTTTATGCATTGAAGAAATAACGAGTGGTGTTGCGATGAATGAACACATCCGTTATGCATTGAGATTAACACATATCATGTACATTGCATTGCAGTTTTGCGGTGAAAAAGATAACACGACAGGCACTTGTTGCACAGCGTTGCATTCTATTTCCTAACTATTTACTTTGTGCATCGAAGAGAAAAGAAATCACATATGGTGTTGCATTGCAATTGCATCAAGAACTGTTTCAGTTAATTGCCAAACAATAGTTAAATTATTAGGTTGTCCATTGAAGAAATTAATATGACATGTGCTGTTGCATTTGCAAGGCATCAAGAACTGTTTCAGTGCATTGCAAACAAAAGTTAACTTATGTTGTAAAGCATAGAAGAAAAAAAAAACATGTGCTTGTTGCGCTGCGTTGCATACAAGAACTAACTTTTCCTTTGGGCATTGAAAAGAAAACAAATCACATAAACAACTGCAACTGTTTCAGTGACTTGCATACAATAGTTAACTTATTACGCCGTGAATAGAATTCATTTATATAAAATATGTGTTGCTGAATTGCAAATTGTAAGTTATGTAAGTTACATTGTACACAAGAACTAACTTATTCCTATTGCATTGAAGAGATAACGCATAACGAGTGGTGTTGCGATGAATGAACTAACACATCCGTTATGCATTGAGATTAACACATAACATGTGCATTGCATTAGTTTTGCTTAGGTGCTTGTTGTATTGCGTTGCAAACTAGAACGAACTCGTATATGCTGTTGCATTGCAATGCAAGAACTGTTTCAGTGCATTGCAAACAATAGTTGACTAATTGCGCTGTGAATAAAATACATTGAATAGTAGAAATTAATATAACATTTTCTGCTGTTGCATTGCAATGCATACAACTAATATGTAAGTTATGCACTGTTTATTTGCATTGTATACAAGAACTAACTTATTGCTTATGCATTGAAGAGATAACACATAACATATGTGGTGTTGCCAAGAGTGAACTGTTTCATCCGAAATGCATTGAGATTTAACACATAAACATGTGTATTGCAGTTACTAAAAGCGTGTTGCGGTAAAGAGATAGCAAGACAGGCTTGTTGCACAGCGTGCATACAAGAACTAACAATTTAGTTGCATTGAAGAGATAACACATAACGCATCCGTTATGCAGTGAGATTAACACATATCATGTGCATTATTGCATTGTGGTTACTAAAAGCGTTTGGCGGTGAAGAGATAACACGACAGGCGCTTGTTGCACAGCGTTGCGCATACAAAAA
The DNA here is from genome assembly GCF_024489055.1 of Chanodichthys erythropterus. Taxonomy (NCBI): domain Eukaryota; kingdom Metazoa; phylum Chordata; class Actinopteri; order Cypriniformes; family Xenocyprididae; genus Chanodichthys; species Chanodichthys erythropterus. The sequence goes on along the minus strand of NC_090232.1, from coordinate 56,363,104 downwards.
CTATATTTCCTTTGTGCATCGAAGAGAAAATAAATCACATATGGTGCTGCATTGCAATGCATCAAAGAACTGTTTCAGTTAATTGCAAACAATAGTTAACTTTTAAGTTGTGCATTGAAGAAATTAATATAACATATGTGCTGTTTGTATTGCAATGCATACAAGAACTAACCATGTAAGTTATCACTTAATTTAATAATTTAACTGTTTCCTTGCATTGTATACAAAAACTAACTCATCCGTTATGCATTGAGATATCGTGTGCATTGCATTAGTTTTGCAGTGAAGAGATAGCACGACAGATGCTTGTTGTACTGCTTTGCATACAAGAACGAACACGTATATGATGTGGCATTGCAATCCGAGAACTGTTTCAGTGCATTGCAAACAATAGTTAACACGTTGCACATAGAAGAGAAACAAAACAGGTGCATGTTGCGCTGCGTTGCAGAAGAACTAACTCTTTCCTTTGTGCATCGAAGAAAAAAACAAATCACATGTGATGTTGCATTGCAAGGCATCAATAACTGTTTCAGTGTATTGCATACAATAGTTATCTTATTACATGGAAAGTTATGTTTCTTTGCATTGTGTACAAAAACTAACTTATTCCTATTGCATTGAAGAGATAACACATAACGTGTAGTGTTGCGATGAATAAACTAACGCATTCATTACATTGCAGTAAGTAAGTCCGTTTCGCAGTGAATAGATAACAGGACAGGTGCTTGTTGCGCTGCGTTGCATACAAGAATTAACTTTTCCTCTGTGCATGGAAGAGAAAACAAATCACATATGCTGTTGCATTGCAATGCATCAAGATCTGTTTCAATGCATATAATAGTTAATTTATTACGCTGTGAATAGCAGAAATTAATATAACATTTGTGCCTTTTTGTTATACAAAAACGAACTTATTCCTCATGCAGTGATGCAGATGAATGAACTCATCCGAAATGCGTTGAGATTTAACATAACATGTGTAAAAAATCTGCATTGCAGTTACTAAAAGCGTTTTGCGGTGAAGAGATAACATAGTTAGTTCTTAATAGTAAGTTCTTGTATGCAACGCTGTGCAACAAGCGCCTGTCGTGTTATATCTTCACCGCAAAACGCTTTTAGTAACTGCAATGCAATGCACATGTTATGTGTTAAATCTCAATGCATTTCGGATGAAACAGTTTACTCTTGGCAACTCTTGTTATGTGTTATCTCTTCAATGCATAAGCAATAAGTTAGTTCTTGTATACAATGCAAGTAAACAGTGCATAACTTATAACATATTAGTTGTACGCATTGCAATGCAACAGCAGAAAATGTTATATTAATTTCTACTATTCAATGTATTTTATTCACAGCGCAATAAGTTAACTATTGTTTGCAATGCACTGAAACATTTCTTGCATTGCAATGCAACACCATACACTTGTTCGTTCTTGTTTGCAACGCAGTACAACAAGCACCTGTCGTGTTAACTCGTCACTGCAAAACTAAAGCAATGCACATGTTATGTGTTTATCTCAATGCATAACGGATGCGTTAGTTCATTCATCGCAACACCACCATGCTCGGCACTGAAACAGTTCTTGATGCATTTGTTTATGTGATTTGTTTTCTCTTCTAAGCACAAAGGAAACTTAAGAGTATGCAACGCAGCGCAGTTCTTGATGCCTTACAATACAACAGCACATGAGTTATATCAATCTATTCTTTTCACAGCGTAATAAGCTAACCAATGTATGCAATGCACTGATTGCCACTGATGCCTTGCAATGCAACATCACATTGTGTTTTGTTTTGTTTTTGTATCATAGAAATGCAAGGCGTAATAATTTAACTATTGTATGCAAGGCACTGAAACAGTTCTTGATGCATTGCAACGCAACAGCATATGTGAGTTGTTTTCTCTTCAAGCACAAAGGAAAAGTTAGTTCTTGTATGCAATGCAGCGCAACAAGCACCTGTTTTGTTATCTATTCGCTGCGAAACGGAATAACTTACTGCAATGCAATGAATGCGTTAATTCGTTCATCGCAACACCACACGTTATGTGTATCTCTTCAATGCAATAGGAATAAGTTAGTTTTTGTAAACAATGCAAGGAAACAGTGCATAACTTTCTTCTATTCACAGCGTAATACGTTAACTATTGTAAGCAATGCACTGAAACAGTTCTTGATGCCTTGCAATGCAACGGAATATGTGATTTGTTTTCTCTTCCATGCACAAAGGAAATAGTTCTTGTATGCAATGCTGTGCAAACATTGCGCCTGTGGTGTTATCTCTTCACCGTTAGTTCTTGTATACAATGCAAGAAAACAGTGCATAAACTTACATGTTAGTCATTATCATTCATTACATTGCAGTAAGTTAGTCCGTTTCGCAGAACCTGTTTCACCAATACAGGTGCTTGTTGCGCTGCGTTGCAATACAAGAACTAAGTTTCCTTTGTACTTAGAAGAGAAAACAAATCACATAAACAACTGCAACTGTTTCAGTGACTTGCATACAATAGTTAACTTATTACGCTGTGAATAGAATACATTTATATAAAATATGTGTTGCTGAATTGCAAATTGTAAGTTATGTAAGTTACATTGTACACAAGAACTAACTTATTCCTATTGCATTGAAGAGATAACGCATAACGAGTGGTGTTGCGATGAATGAACTAACGCATCCGTTATGCATTGAGATTAACACATAACATGTGCATTGCATTAGTTTTGCTTAGGTGATTGTTGTATTGCGTTGCAAACAAGAACGAACACGTATATGCTGTTGCATTGCAATGCAAGAACTGTTTCAGTGCATTGCAAACAATAGTTGACTTATTGCGCTGTGAATAAAATACATTGAATAGTAGAAATTAATATAACATTTTCCGCTGTTGCATTGCAATGCATACAACTAATATGTAAGTTATGCACTGTTTATTTGCATTGTATACAAGAACTAACTTATTGCTTTATGCATTGAAGAGATAACACATAACATATGTGGTGTTGCCAAGAGTGAACTGTTTCATCCGAAATGCATTGAGATTTAACACATAAACGTGTATTGCAGTTACTAAAAGCGTGTTGCGGTAAAGAGATAGCAAGACAGGCTTGTTGCACAGCGTGCATACAAGAACTAACAATTTCCTTTGTGCATTGAAGAGAAAACAAATCATATATGCTGTTTGCATAGCAATGCATACAACTAACATGTAAGTTATGCACTCTTTATGCACTGAAGAAATAACGAGTGGTGTTGCGATGAATGAACTAACGCATCCGTTATGCATTGAGATTAACACATATCATGTGCATTGCATTGCAGTTACCTAACAGCGTTTTGCGGTGAAAAAGATAACACGACAGGCGCTTGTTGTACAGCGTTGAATACTATTTCCTAACTATTTCCTTTGTGCATCGAAGAGAAAAGAAATCATATATGGTGTTGCAATGCAATGCATCAAGAACTGTTTCAGTTAATTGCAAACAATAGTTAAATTAAGTTGTCCATTGAAGAAATTAATAAGACATATGTGTATCAAGAACTGTTTCAGTGCATTGCAAACAAAAGTTAACTTATGTTGTGCATAGAAGAAAAACAAATCAAGTGCTTGTTGCGCTGCGTTAACATACAAGAACTAACTTTTCCTTTGGACACTGAAGAGAAAACAAATCATATATGCTGTTGCATTGCAAGAACTGTTTCAGTGCATATAATAGTTCACTTATTACGCTGCGAATAGTAGAAATTAATATAACATTTTCTGCTGTTGCATTGCAATGCATACAACTAATATGTATGTATGTTTACTTACTAGAACTAACTTATTGCTTATGCATTGAAGAGATAACACATAACGAGTGGTGTTGCGATGAATAAACTAACACATCCGTTATGCAGTGAGATTAACACATATCATGTGCATTATTGCATTGTGGTTACTAAAAGCGTTTGGCGGTGAAGAGATAACACGACAGGCGCTTGTTGCACAGCGTTGCGCATACAAAAACTATATTTCCTTTGTGCATCGAAGAGAAAATAAATCACATATGGTGCTGCATTGCAATGCATCAAAGAACTGTTTCAGTTAATTGCAAACAATAGTTAACTTTTAAGTTGTGCATTGAAGAAATTAATATAACATATGTGCTGTTTGTATTGCAATGCATACAAGAACTAACCATGTAAGTGATATACTGTTTCCTTGCATTGTATACAAAAACTAACTCATCCGTTATGCATTGAGATATCGTGTGCATTGCATTAGTTTTGCAGTGAAGAGATAGCACGACAGATGCTTGTTGTACTGCTTTGCATACAAGAACGAACACGTATATGATGTGGCATTGCAATCCGAGAACTGTTTCAGTGCATTGCAAACAATAGTTAACATGTTGCACATAGAAGAGAAACAAAACAGGTGCTTGTTGCGCTGCGTTGCAGAAGAACTAACTCTTTCCTTTGCATGCAAGGCACTGAAACAGTTCTTGATGCATTTGTTTATGTGATTTGTTTTCTCTTCTAAGCACAAAGGAAACAGTTCTTGTATGCAACGCAGCGTAACAAGCACCTGTTTTGTTATCTATTCACGTTCTGAAACAGTTCTTGATGCCTTACAATGCAACAGCACATGAGTTATATCAATCTATTCTTTTCACAGCGTAATAAGCTAACCAATGTATGTAATGCACTGATTGCCACTGATGCCTTGCAATGCAACATCACATTGTGTTTTGTTTTGTTTTTGTATCATAGAAATGCAAGGCGTAATAATTTAACTATTGTATGCAAGGCACCGAAACAGTTCTTGATGCATTGCAACGCAACAGCATATGTGATTTGTTTTCTCTTCAAGCACAAAGGAAAAGTTAGTTCTTGTATGCAATGCAAAGCAACAAGCACCTGTTTTGTTATCTATTCGCTGCGAAACGGAATAACTTACTGCAATGCAATGAAACACGTTATGTGTATCTCTTCAATGCAATAGAAATAAGTTAGTTTTTGTAAACAATGCAAGGAAACAGTGCATAACTTTCTTCTATTCACAGCGTAATACGTTAACTATTGTAAGCAATGCACTGAAACAGTTCTTGGATGCATTGCAATGCAACAGCACATGTGATTTGTTTTTTGTTTTGATTTTTGTTTGCAATGAAACATACATATTATTTCTTGAAGGCATTGAAATGCTTCTTCTATGCACAACATAAGTTAATCATTGTGTGCAATGCAATGTAACAGCTCTTGCATTCAATGCAATGCAACAGCACATTTGATTTGTATTCTATTCAATGCACAAAGGAAAGAGTTAGTTCTTACAAGCAATGCAGTGCGACAAGCACGTGTCGTGTTATCTCTTCATTGCAAAACGGATTAAGTTACTGCAGTGGAATGCACATGTTATGTGTTATCTCTGCACTGCATAACTTATGATTTTGTTCATTCATCGCAACACTTCTTTTGTGTTATCTCTTCAATGCATAAGGACTAAGTCAGTTTTCGTAAACAATGCAAGGAAACCGTATATAGCTTACAAGTTAGTTCTTGGATGCATTGCAATGCAACAGCATGTGTGATTTTGTTTTTCCATCAATGTACAAAGGAAAAGTTAGTTTTCTATGCAACGTAGCGTAACAATCACATGTTTTGTTATCTATTCAGTGCAAAACAGAATAACTTTCTGCAATGCAATGCATATGTTATTTGTTAATCTCAGAGTTAGTTTTGCAATAATATACAATACAAGAAACATATTTCTGGCAAATTAGTCCTCGATCATGAACTTCCTAAACATACTTATTGACTCCATCTGATGTTAGATAAGCCACATATATATGGCCAAACATACTCATTGAGGCCTACCGATGTCACTTCAGCCATATATAAATCGTCAAAAAAAAATTGTCATCAGAATCCTCAGAGTTTTGTATACTCTTGCTCTTTCCCTCACTCTGATGTTACTACAGCCATACATGAGCCCATGTTTCAACTACTGAAAATATTTCTGGCAAATTACTCCTCGATCATTAACTTTCTATACAGACTCATTGACATTAGCCATACAGTAGTCCATATTTGATCTAATAAATATTTTTCTGGCCCAAGGGTCCTGAACTCCTGAACTCCATTGCTTCACTCTGATGTTACTTCAGCCATACAGCCCTCGATCCCGAACTTTCTTGCTTGACCTACTTAACATATTTCTGGCAACTTAGTACTTGATCATGAACTGTTTATACAAACTCATTGACACTTTCTGATGATTCGTCAGCCATAAAGAACTGGATATTTAAACTAATGGATTCAAATATGCAATACTCTATGGCTGAAGCAACATGAGAGTATATAATATATATGCCTGTATATAAAGTTCATGCTCAAGTACTCTTCGGCAAGAAATTTGTTCAGTAGCTCTAATATGGACTTCTGTGTGGGTGAAGGAGTCAACAGTAATGTATAAAACATTCAAAAGTCCAAGATTGATACTCTTTGGCCAGAAATATGTCCTTTAGGTCACATATGCAATACTCTATGGCGGACATAACATCAGGAGTCAGTGAGTATGTTTAAAAAGTTAATGAGCAAGGACAAATATACTAATAGAAATATGAAGCAACATCAGTAGGAGTCAATATTACTGTAAAAAAGCTCAAGATCAAATAAACAGATATCCATTAGATCAAATATCCAATTCTCTATGGCTGACGAATTATCAGAAAGTGTCAGTGAGTTTGTATAAACAGTTCATGGATCGAGGACTAAGTTGTCAGAAATATGTTCAGTAGGTTAAACATGGCCTCATGTATTGGCTGAAGTAACATCAGAGTGAGGCAAAAACTCGTGATCGAGGACTCTGAGGACAATTTAAAAAAAAATTTTTTTAAGTAGGTCAAACATCAATTTCTGTATGGCTGAAATAAAATCAGAAGGAGTCAATGAGCGTTTATAGAATGTTCTAGATTGAGGACTAATTTGCCAGAAATTTCTTCAGTAAATCATTGGATTTCTGTATGGGCGAAGTACCATCAGAAGCAGTCAATGGTAATGTATGAAAAGTTCAAAATTGAGTACTCTTTGGCCATATATATGACCTTTAGGTCAAATATGCAATATGCTTTGGCTGGCGTATATCATCAGAAGCAGTCAATGAGTATGTATAGAAAGTTCATGATTGAGGACTAATATCCTTAGAAATATGTCCATTAGGTCAAATATGCAATACTGTATGGCTGAAGCAACATAGAGAGAGGCATGTTATATAAAGTTCATGATCAAGTACTCTTTGCCAAGAAATTTGTTCAGTAGGTCAAATATGGACTACTGTCTGGCTGACATAATATCAGATAAAGTCAATGAGTGTGTATAGAAAGTTCATGATCAATGAGTAATTTTGGCAGATATATTTTCAGTAGGTCAGACTCATGTATGGCTGAAGTAACATCAGAGTGAGGCAAAGGGCAAGTAATATACAAAACACACGATCGAGGACTCTGCCGACAATTTTTTTTTTGACGCATCAGAAGGCGTCATTGAGTAAATAAAAAAACTTCAGTGTTGAATAATCTTTTGGCCAGAAGTATGTTGAGTCCGTCAAATATGGACTACTGTCTGGCTTATGTAACATCAGATGGAGTCAATAAGTATGTATAGGAAGTTCATGATCGAGGACTAATTTGTCAGAAATATGTTCAGTAGGTCAAATATTGACTTCTGTTTGTCTGATCATCGTTGATGACTTATTTGCCAGAAATTTGTTCACTATGTCAAAATGGGTTCATATATGGCTAAAGTAACATCAGAGTGTGGCTAATGTGATATCACAAAGCGTCATTAAGTAAATATAAAAAGTTCAAGATAAAGTACTCTTTGGCCAGAAATATGTCCTTTAGGTCAAATATGCAATACTGTAAAGCTATCTGGTTTATCTAACATCAGATGGAGAATAGGAAGTTCATGATCGAGGACTAATTTCCTAGAAAAATGTTCAATAGATCAAACACGGACTTCTGTATAGCTGAATTAATATCAGAAGGCATCAATGAGAACATATAAAGAGTTCAATATCCAATTCTCTTTGCCCAGAAATATGTTCAGTAGGTCTAATGTTGACTACTGTATGGAGACAATGTTCATGTAAAAAAGCTCAAGATCAAATAAACATATATAACCTAATGGATATATAAATATGATCTAATGGATATATAAATATATCCATTAGATCAAATATCCAATTCTCTTTGGCTGACGAATTATCAGAAAGTGTCAGTGAGTTTGTATAAACAGTTCATGGATCGAGGACTAAGTTGTCAGAAATATGTTCAGTAGGTCAAACATGGCCTCATGTATGGCTGAAGTAACATCAGAGTGAGGCAAAGAGCAAGAGTATAAAAAACATGTGATCAAGGACTCTGAGGACAATTTTTTTTTATTTTATTTTTTTTATTTTGAGTAGGTCCAATATCAATTCCTGTATGGCTGAAATAAAACCAGTAGTCCGTGAGTTCTTATAGAAAGTTCAAGATCCAGTACTCTTGGGCCAGAAATATGTTCAGTAGGTCAAATATAGACTTCTATAAGGCTGAAGTGATATCATAAGGCGTCATTGAGTAAATAAAAAAACTTCAGTGTTGAATAATCTTTTGGCCAGAAGTATGTTCAGTCGGTTAAATATGGACTACTGTCTGGCTTATCTAACATCAGATGGATGATAGGAAGTTCATGATCGAGGACTAATTTGCCAGAAAAATGTTCAGTAGGTCAAAAATGGCCTCATGTATGGCTGAAGTAACATCAGAGTGAGGCAATGAGCATGTATAGAAAGTTCAAGATTGAGGACTCTTGGGACAAATTTTTTTGAAGTAGGTTTTATATGGACTTCTGTATGGCTGAAATAAAATCAGAAAGAGTCAATGAGCGTTTATAGAATGTTCTAGATTGAGGACTAATTTGCCAGAAATACATTCAGTAAGTCTAATATGGATTTCTGTATGGGCGAAGTAACATCAGAAGCTGTCAATGGTAATGTATGAAAAGTTCAAAATTGAGTACTCTTTGGCCATATATATGACCTTTAGGTCAAATATGCAATATGCTTTGGCTGGCGTATATCATCAGAAGCAGTCAATGAGTATGTATAGAAAGTTCATGATTGAGGACTAATATCCTTAGAAATATGTCCATTAGGTCAAATATGCAATACTCTATGGCTGAAGCAACATAGAGAGAGGCATGTTATATAAAGTTCATGATCAAGTACTCTTTGCCAAGAAATTTGTTCAGTAGGTCAAATATGGACTACTGTCTGGCTGACATAATATCAGATAAAGTCAATGAGTGTGTATAGAAAGTTCATGATCGAGGAGTAATTTGGCAGATATATTTTCAGTAGGTCAGACTCATGTATGGCTGAAGTAACATCAGAGTGAGGCAAAGGGCAAGTAATATACAAAACACATGATCGAGGACTCTGCTGACAAATTTTTTTTGACGCATCAGAAGGCGTCATTGAGTAAATAAAAAAACTTCAGTGTTGAATAATCTTTTGGCCAGAAGTATGTTGAGTCCGTCAAATATGGACTACTGTCTGGCTTATGTAACATCAGATGGAGTCAATAAGTATGTATAGGAAGTTCATGATCGAGGACTAATTTGCCAGAAATATGTTCAGTAGGTCAAATATTGACTTCTGTTTGTCTGATCATCGTTGAGGACTTATTTGCCAGAAATTTGTTCACTATGTCAAAATGGGTTCATATATGGCTAAAGTAACATCAGAGTGTGGCTAATGTGATATCACAAAGCGTCATTAAGAAAATATAAAAAGTTCAAGATAAAGTACTCTTTGGCCAGAAATATGTCCTTTAGGTCAAATATGCAATACTGTAAACCTATCTGGTTTATCTAACATCAGATGGAGAATAGGAAGTTCATGATCGAAGACTAATTTCCTAGAAATATGTTCAATAGATCAAACACAGACTTCTGTAGAGCTGAATTAATATCAAAAGGCATCAATGAGAACATATAAAGAGTTCAATATCCAATTCTCTTTGCCCAGAAATATGTTCAGCAGGTCTAATGTTGACTACTGTATGGAGACAATGTTAATGTAAAAAATCTCAAGATCAAATAAACATATATAACCTAATGGATATATAAATATGATCTAATGGATATATAAATATATCCATTAGATCAAATATCCAATTCTCTATGGCTGACGAATTATCAGAAAGTGTCAGTGAGTTTGTATAAACAGTTCATGGATCGAGGACTAAGTTGTCAGAAATATGTTCAGTAGGTCAAACATGGCCTCATGTATGGCTGAAGTAACATCAGAGTGAGGCAACGAGCAAGAGTATAAAAAACATGTGATCAAGGACTCTGAGGACAAATTTTTTTTTTTTTTTTTTTTAAGTAGGTCCAATATCAATTCCTGTATGGCTGAAATAAAACCAGTAGTCCGTTAGTTCTTATAGAAAGTTTCAAGATCCAGTACTCTTGGGCCAGAAATATGTTCAGTAGGTCAAATATAGACATATATAAGGCTGAAGTGATATCATAAGGCGTCACTGAGTAAATAAAAAAACTTCAGTGTTGAATAATCTTTTGGCCAGAAGTATGTTCAGTCAGTTAAATATGGACTACTGTCTGGCTTATGTAACATCAGATGGAGTCAATAAGTATGTATAGGAAGTTCATGATCGAGGACTAATTTGCCAGAAATATGTTCAGTAGGTCAAATATTGACTTGTGTTTGTCTGATCATCGTTGAGGACTTATTTGCCAGAAATTTGTTCACTATGTCAAAATGGGTTCATATATGGCTAAAGTAACATCAGAGTGTGGCTAATGTGATATCACAAAGCGTCATTAAGTAAATATAAAAAGTTCAAGATAAAGTACTCTTTGGCCAGAAATATGTCCTTTAGGTCAAATATGCAATACTGTATCTGGTTTATCTAACATCAGATGGATGATAGGAAGTTCATGATCGAGGACTAATTTGCCAGAAAAATGTTCAGTAGGTCAAAAATGGCCTCATGTATGGCTGAAGTAACATCAGAGTGAGGCAATGAGCATGTATAGAAAGTTCAAGATTGAGGACTCTTGGGACAAATTTTTTTGAAGTAGGTTTTATATGGACTTCTGTATGGCTGAAATAAAATCAGAAAGAGTCAATGAGCGTTTATAGAATGTTCTAGATTGAGGACTAATTTGCCAGAAATACATTCAGTAAGTCTAATATGGATTTCTGTATGGGCGAAGTAACATCAGAAGCCGTCAATGGTAATGTATGAAAAGTTCAAAATTGAGTACTCTTTGGCCATATATATGACCTTTAGGTCAAATATGCAATATGCTTTGGCTGGCGTATATCATCAGAAGCAGTCAATGAGTATGTATAGAAAGTCCATGATTGAGGACTAATATCCTTAGAAATATGTCCATTAGGTCAAATATGCAATACTCTATGGCTGAAGCAACATAGAGAGAGGCATTTTATATAAAGTTCATGATCGAGTACTCTTTGCCAAGAAATTTGTTCAGTAGGTCAAATATGGACTACTGTCTGGCTGACATAATATCAGATAAAGTCAATGAGTGTGTATAGAAAGTTTATGATCGAGGAGTAATTTGGCAGATATATTTTCAGTAGGTCAGACTCATGTATGGCTGAAGTAACATCAGACTGAGGCAAAGGGCAAGTAATATACAAAACACATGATCGAGGACTCTTTTTTGACGCATCAGAAGGCGTCATTGAGTAAATAAAAAAACTTCAGTGTTGAATAATCTTTTGGCCAGAAGTATGTTGAGTCCGTCAAATATGGACTACTGTCTGGCTTATGTAACATCAGATGGAGTCAATAAGTATGTATAGGAAGTTCATGATCGAGGACTAATTTGCCAGAAATATGTTCAGTAGGTCAAATATTGACTTCTGTTTGTCTGATCATCGTTGATGACTTATTTGCCAGAAATTTGTTCACTATGTCAAAATGGGTTTGTATATGGCTAAAGTAACATCAGAGTGTGGCTAATGTGATATCACAAAGCGTCATTAAGTAAATATAAAAAGTTCAAGATAAAGTACTCTTTGGCCAGAAATATGTCCTTTAGGTCAAATATGCAATACTGTAAAGCTATCTGGTTTATCTAACATCAGATGGAGAATAGAAAGTTCATGATCGAGGACTAATTTCCTAGAAATATGTTCAATAGATCAAACACGGACTTCTGTAGAGCTGAATTAATATCAGAAGGCATCAATGAGAACATATAAAGAGTTCAATATCCAATTCTCTTTGCCCAGAAATATGTTCAGTAGGTCTAATGTTGACTACTGTATGGAGACAATGTTCATGTAAAAAAGCTCAAGATCAAATAAACATATATAACCTAATGGATATATAAATATGATCTAATGGATATATAAATATATCCATTAGATCAAATATCCAATTCTCTTTGGCTAACGAATTATCAGAAAGTGTCAGTGAGTTTTGTACAAACAGTTCATGGATCGAGGACTAAGTTGTCAGAAATATGTTCAGTAGGTCAAACATGGCCTCATGTATGGCTGAAGTAACATCAGAGTGAGGCAACGAGCAAGAGTATAAAAAACATGTGATCAAGGACTCTGAGGACAATTTTTTTTTTTTTTTTTTTAAGTAGGTCCAATATCAATTCCTGTATGGCTGAAATAAAACCAGTAGTCCGTTAGTTCTTATAGAAAGTTTCAAGATCCAGTACTCTTGGGCCAGAAATATGTTCAGTAGGTCAAATATAGACATATATAAGGCTGAAGTGATATCATAAGGCGTCACTGAGTAAATAAAAAAACTTCAGTGTTGAATAATCTTTTGGCCAGAAGTATGTTCAGTCAGTTAAATATGGACTACTGTCTGGCTTATCTAACATCAGATGGATGATAGGAAGTTCATGATCGAGGACTAATTTGCCAGAAAAATGTTCAGTAGGTCAAAAATGGCCTCATGTATGGCTGAAGTAACATCAGAGTGAGGCAATGAGCATGTATAGAAAGTTCAAGATTGAGGACTCTTGGGACAAATTTTTTTGAAGTAGGTTTTATATGGACTTCTGTATGGCTGAAATAAAATCAGAAAGAGTCAATGAGCGTTTATAGAATGTTCTAGATTGAGGACTAATTTGCCAGAAATACATTCAGTAAGTCTAATATGGATTTCTGTATGGGCGAAGTAACATCAGAAGCCGTCAATGGTAATGTATGAAAAGTTCAAAATTGAGTACTCTTTGGCCATATATATGACCTTTAGGTCAAATATGCAATATGCTTTGGCTGGCGTATATCATCAGAAGCAGTCAATGAGTATGTATAGAAAGTCCATGATTGAGGACTAATATCCTTAGAAATATGTCCATTAGGTCAAATATGCAATACTCTATGGCTGAAGCAACATAGAGAGAGGCATGTTATATAAAGTTCATGATCGAGTACTCTTTGCCAAGAAATTTGTTCAGTAGGTCAAATATGGACTACTGTCTGGCTGACATAATATCAGATAAAGTCAATGAGTGTGTATAGAAAGTTTATGATCGAGGAGTAATTTGGCAGATATATTTTCAGTAGGTCAGACTCATGTATGGCTGAAGTAACATCAGACTGAGGCAAAGGGCAAGTAATATACAAAACACATGATCGAGGACTCTTTTTTGACGCATCAGAAGGCGTCATTGAGTAAATAAAAAAACTTCAGTGTTGAATAATCTTTTGGCCAGAAGTATGTTGAGTCCGTCAAATATGGACTACTGTCTGGCTTATGTAACATCAGATGGAGTCAATAAGTATGTATAGGAAGTTCATGATCGAGGACTAATTTGCCAGAAATATGTTCAGTAGGTCAAATATTGACTTGTGTTTGTCTGATCATCGTTGAGGACTTATTTGCCAGAAATTTGTTCACTATGTCAAAATGGGTTCATATATGGCTAAAGTAACATCAGAGTGTGGCTAATGTGATATCACAAAGCGTCATTAAGAAAATATAAAAAGTTCAAGATAAAGTACTCTTTGGCCAGAAATATGTCCTTTAGGTCAAATATGCAATACTGTAAACCTATCTGGTTTATCTAACATCAGATGGAGAATAGGAAGTTCATGATCGAAGACTAATTTCCTAGAAATATGTTCAATAGATCAAACACAGACTTCTGTATAGCTGAATTAATATCAAAAGGCATCAATGAGAACATATAAAGAGTTCAATATCCAATTCTCTTTGCCCAGAAATATGTTCAGCAGGTCTAATGTTGACTACTGTATGGAGACAATGTTAATGTAAAAAATCTCAAGATCAAATAAACATATATAACCTAATGGATATATAAATATGATCTAATGGATATATAAATATATCCATTAGATCAAATATCCAATTCTCTATGGCTGACGAATTATCAGAAAGTGTCAGTGAGTTTGTATAAACAGTTCATGGATCGAGGACTAAGTTGTCAGAAATATGTTCAGTAGGTCAAACATGGCCTCATGTATGGCTGAAGTAACATCAGAGTGAGGCAACGAGCAAGAGTATAAAAAACATGTGATCAAGGACTCTGAGGACAATTTTTTTTTTTTTTTTTTTTTTTTTTTTTTTTAAGTAGGTCCAATATCAATTCCTGTATGGCTGAAATAAAACCAGTAGTCCGTTAGTTCTTATAGAAAGTTTCAAGATCCAGTACTCTTGGGCCAGAAATATGTTCAGTAGGTCAAATATAGACATATATAAGGCTGAAGTGATATCATAAGGCGTCACTGAGTAAATAAAAAAACTTCAGTGTTGAATAATCTTTTGGCCAGAAGTATGTCGAGTCCGTCAAATATGGACTACTGTCTGGCTTATGTAACATCAGATGGAGTCAATAAGTATGTATAGGAAGTTCATGATCGAGGACTAATTTGCCAGAAATATGTTCAGTAGGTCAAATATTGACTTCTGTTTGTCTGATCATCGTTGAGGACTTATTTGCCAGAAATTTGTTCACTATGTCAAAATGGGTTCATATATGGCTAAAGTAACATCAGAGTGTGGCTAATGTGATATCACAAAGCGTCATTAAGAAAATATAAAAAGTTCAAGATAAAGTACTCTTTGGCCAGAAATATGTCCTTTAGGTCAAATATGCAATACTGTAAACCTATCTGGTTTATCTAACATCAGATGGAGAATAGGAAGTTCATGATCGAGGACTAATTTCCTAGAAATATGTTCAATAGATCAAACACGGACTTCTGTATAGCTGAATTAATATCAGAAGGCATCAATGAGAACATATAAAGAGTTCAATATCCAATTCTCTTTGCCCAGAAATATGTTCAGTAGGTCTAATGTTGACTACTGTATGGAGACAATGTTAATGTAAAAAATCTCAAGATCAAATAAACATATATAACCTAATGGATATATAAATATGATCTAATGGATATATAAATATATCCATTAGATCAAATATCCAATTCTCTATGGCTGACGAATTATCAGAAAGTGTCAGTGAGTTTGTATAAACAGTTCATGGATCGAGGACTAAGTTGTCAGAAATATGTTCAGTAGGTCAAACATGGCCTCATGTATGGCTGAAGTAACATCAGAGTGAGGCAACGAGCAAGAGTATAAAAAACATGTGATCAAGGACTCTGAGGAAAATTTTTTTTTTTTTTTTTAAGTAGGTCCAATATCAATTCCTGTATGGCTGAAATAAAACCAGTAGTCCGTTAGTTCTTATAGAAAGTTTCAAGATCCAGTACTCTTGGGCCAGAAATATGTTCAGTAGGTCAAATATAGACTTCTATAAGGCTGAAGTGACATCAGTAGGCGTCACTGAGTAAATAAAAAAACTTCAGTGTTGAATAATCTTTTGGCCAGAAGTATGTCGAGTCCGTCAAATATGGACTACTGTCTGGCTTATGTAACATCAGATGGAGTCAATAAGTATGTATAGGAAGTTCATGATCGAGGACTAATTTGCCAGAAATATGTTCAGTAGGTCAAATATTGACTTGTGTTTGTCTGATCATCGTTGAGGACTTATTTGCCAGAAATTTGTTCACTATGTCAAAATGGGTTCATATATGGCTAAAGTAACATCAGAGTGTGGCTAATGTGATATCACAAAGCGTCATTAAGTAAATATAAAAAGTTCAAGATAAAGTACTCTTTGGCCAGAAATATGTCCTTTAGGTCAAATATGCAATACTGTAAAGCTATCTGGTTTATCTAACATCAGATGGAGAATAGGAAGTTCATGATCGAGGACTAATTTCCTAGAAATATGTTCAATAGATCAAACACGGACTTCTGTATAGCTGAATTAATATCAGAAGGCATCAATGAGAACATATAAAGAGTTCAATATCCAATTCTCTTTGCCCAGAAATATGTTCAGTAGGTCTAATGTTGACTACTGTATGGAGACAATGTTCATGTAAAAAAGCTCAAGATCAAATAAACATATATAACCTAATGGATATATAAATATGATCTAATGGATATATAAATATATCCATTAGATCAAATATCCAATTCTCTTTGGCTGACGAATTATCAGAAAGTGTCAGTGAGTTTGTATAAACAGTTCATGGATCGAGGACTAAGTTGTCAGAAATATGTTCAGTAGGTCAAACATGGCCTCATGTATGGCTGAAGTAACATCAGAGTGAGGCAACGAGCAAGAGTATAAAAAACATGTGATCAAGGACTCTGAGGACAATATTTATTTATTTATTTATTTATTTATTTATTTATTTTTTTTTTAGTAGGTCCAATATCAATTCCTGTATGGCTGAAATAAAACCAGTAGTCCGTTAGTTCTTATAGAAAGTTTCAAGATCCAGTACTCTTGGGCCAGAAATATGTTCAGTAGGTCAAATATAGACATATATAAGGCTGAAGTGATATCATAAGGCGTCACTGAGTAAATAAAAAAACTTCAGTGTTGAATAATCTTTTGGCCAGAAGTATGTTCAGTCAGTTAAATATGGACTACTGTCTGGCTTATCTAACATCAGATGGATGATAGGAAGTTCATGATCGAGGACTAATTTGCCAGAAAAATGTTCAGTAGGTCAAAAATGGCCTCATGTATGGCTGAAGTAACATCAGAGTGAGGCAATGAGCATGTATAGAAAGTTCAAGATTGAGGACTCTTGGGACAAATTTTTTTGAAGTAGGTTTTATATGGACTTCTGTATGGCTGAAATAAAATCAGAAAGAGTCAATGAGCGTTTATAGAATGTTCTAGATTGAGGACTAATTTGCCAGAAATACATTCAGTAAGTCTAATATGGATTTCTGTATGGGCGAAGTAACATCAGAAGCCGTCAATGGTAATGTATGAAAAGTTCAAAATTGAGTACTCTTTGGCCATATATATGACCTTTAGGTCAAATATGCAATATGCTTTGGCTGGCGTATATCATCAGAAGCAGTCAATGAGTATGTATAGAAAGTCCATGATTGAGGACTAATATCCTTAGAAATATGTCCATTAGGTCAAATATGCAATACTCTATGGCTGAAGCAACATAGAGAGAGGCATGTTATATAAAGTTCATGATCGAGTACTCTTTGCCAAGAAATTTGTTCAGTAGGTCAAATATGGACTACTGTCTGGCTGACATAATATCAGATAAAGTCAATGAGTGTGTATAGAAAGTTTATGATCGAGGAGTAATTTGGCAGATATATTTTCAGTAGGTCAGACTCATGTATGGCTGAAGTAACATCAGACTGAGGCAAAGGGCAAGTAATATACAAAACACATGATCGAGGACTCTGCTGACAAATTTTTTTTGACGCATCAGAAGGCGTCATTGAGTAAATAAAAAAAACTTCAGTGTTGAATAATCTTTTGGCCAGAAGTATGTTGAGTCCGTCAAATATGGACTACTGTCTGGCTTATGTAACATCAGATGGAGTCAATAAGTATGTATAGGAAGTTCATGATCGAGGACTAATTTGCCAGAAATATGTTCAGTAGGTCAAATATTGACTTCTGTTTGTCTGATCATCGTTGAGGACTTATTTGCCAGAAATTTGTTCACTATGTCAAAATGGGTTCATATATGGCTAAAGTAACATCAGAGTGTGGCTAATGTGATATCACAAAGCGTCATTAAGAAAATATAAAAAGTTCAAGATAAAGTACTCTTTGGCCAGAAATATGTCCTTTAGGTCAAATATGCAATACTGTAAACCTATCTGGTTTATCTAACATCAGATGGAGAATAGGAAGTTCATGATCGAAGACTAATTTCCTAGAAATATGTTCAATAGATCAAACACAGACTTCTGTATAGCTGAATTAATATCAAAAGGCATCAATGAGAACATATAAAGAGTTCAATATCCAATTCTCTTTGCCCAGAAATATGTTCAGCAGGTCTAATGTTGACTACTGTATGGAGACAATGTTAATGTAAAAAATCTCAAGATCAAATAAACATATATAACCTAATGGATATATAAATATGATCTAATGGATATATAAATATATCCATTAGATCAAATATCCAATTCTCTATGGCTGACGAATTATCAGAAAGTGTCAGTGAGTTTGTATAAACAGTTCATGGATCGAGGACTAAGTTGTCAGAAATATGTTCAGTAGGTCAAACATGGCCTCATGTATGGCTGAAGTAACATCAGAGTGAGGCAACGAGCAAGAGTATAAAAAACATGTGATCAAGGACTCTGAGGACAATTTTTTTTTTTTTTTTTTTTTTTTAAGTAGGTCCAATATCAATTCCTGTATGGCTGAAATAAAACCAGTAGTCCGTTAGTTCTTATAGAAAGTTTCAAGATCCAGTACTCTTGGGCCAGAAATATGTTCAGTAGGTCAAATATAGACTTCTATAAGGCTGAAGTGACATCAGTAGGCGTCACTGAGTAAATAAAAAAACTTCAGTGTTGAATAATCTTTTGGCCAGAAGTATGTTGAGTCCGTCAAATATGGACTACTGTCTGGCTTATGTAACATCAGATGGAGTCAATAAGTATGTATAGGAAGTTCATGATCGAGGACTAATTTGCCAGAAATATGTTCAGTAGGTCAAATATTGACTTGTGTTTGTCTGATCATCGTTGAGGACTTATTTGCCAGAAATTTGTTCACTATGTCAAAATGGGTTCATATATGGCTAAAGTAACATCAGAGTGTGGCTAATGTGATATCACAAAGCGTCATTAAGTAAATATAAAAAGTTCAAGATAAAGTACTCTTTGGCCAGAAATATGTCCTTTAGGTCAAATATGCAATACTGTATCTGGTTTATCTAACATCAGATGGATGATAGGAAGTTCATGATCGAGGACTAATTTGCCAGAAAAATGTTCAGTAGGTCAAAAATGGCCTCATGTATGGCTGAAGTAACATCAGAGTGAGGCAATGAGCATGTATAGAAAGTTCAAGATTGAGGACTCTTGGGACAAATTTTTTTGAAGTAGGTTTTATATGGACTTCTGTGTGGCTGAAATAAAATCAGAAAGAGTCAATGAGTGTTTATAGAATGTTCTAGATTGAGGACTAATTTGCCAGAAATACATTCAGTAAGTCTAATATGGATTTCTGTATGGGCGAAGTAACATCAGAAGCCGTCAATGGTAATGTATGAAAAGTTCAAAATTGAGTACTCTTTGGCCATATATATGACCTTTAGGTCAAATATGCAATATGCTTTGGCTGGCGTATATCATCAGAAGCAGTCAATGAGTATGTATAGAAAGTCCATGATTGAGGACTAATATCCTTAGAAATATGTCCATTAGGTCAAATATGCAATACTCTATGGCTGAAGCAACATAGAGAGAGGCATGTTATATAAAGTTCATGATCAAGTACTCTTTGCCAAGAAATTTGTTCAGTAGGTCAAATATGGACTACTGTCTGGCTGACATAATATCAGATAAAGTCAATGAGTGTGTATAGAAAGTTCATGATCGAGGAGTAATTTGGCAGATATATTTTCAGTAGGTCAGACTCATGTATGGCTGAAGTAACATCAGACTGAGGCAAAGGGCAAGTAATATACAAAACACATGATCGAGAACTCTTTTTTGACGCATCAGAAGGCGTCATTGAGTAAATAAAAAAACTTCAGTGTTGAATAATCTTTTGGCCAGAAGTATGTTGAGTCCGTCAAATATGGACTACTGTCTGGCTTATGTAACATCAGTTGGAGTCAATAAGTATGTATAGGAAGTTCATGATCGAGGACTAATTTGTCAGAAATATGTTCAGTAGGTCAAATATTGACTTCTGTTTGTCTGATCATCGTTGATGACTTATTTGCCAGAAATTTGTTCACTATGTCAAAATGGGTTCGTATATGGCTAAAGTAACATCAGAGTGTGGCTAATGTGATATCACAAAGCGTCATTAAGTAAATATAAAAAGTTCAAGATAAAGTACTCTTTGGCCAGAAATATGTCCTTTAGGTCAAATATGCAATACTGTAAAGCTATCTGGTTTATCTAACATCAGATGGAGAATAGAAAGTTCATGATCGAGGACTAATTTCCTAGAAATATGTTCAATAGATCAAACACGGACTTCTGTAGAGCTGAATTAATATCAGAAGGCATCAATGAGAACATATAAAGAGTTCAATATCCAATTCTCTTTGCCCAGAAATATGTTCAGTAGGTCTAATGTTGACTACTGTATGGAGACAATGTTCATGTAAAAAAGCTCAAGATCAAATAAACATATATAACCTAATGGATATATAAATATGATCTAATGGATATATAAATATATCCATTAGATCAAATATCCAATTCTCTTTGGCTAACGAATTATCAGAAAGTGTCAGTGAGTTTTGTACAAACAGTTCATGGATCGAGGACTAAGTTGTCAGAAATATGTTCAGTAGGTCAAACATGGCCTCATGTATGGCTGAAGTAACATCAGAGTGAGGCAACGAGCAAGAGTATAAAAAACATGTGATCAAGGACTCTGAGGACAATTTTTTTTTTTTTTTTTTTTTTTTTTTTTAAGTAGGTCCAATATCAATTCCTGTATGGCTGAAATAAAACCAGTAGTCCGTTAGTTCTTATAGAAAGTTTCAAGATCCAGTACTCTTGGGCCAGAAATATGTTCAGTAGGTCAAATATAGACATATATAAGGCTGAAGTGATATCAAAAGGCGTCACTGAGTAAATAAAAAAACTTCAGTGTTGAATAATCTTTTGGCCAGAAGTATGTTCAGTCAGTTAAATATGGACTACTGTCTGGCTTATCTAACATCAGATGGATGATAGGAAGTTCATGATCGAGGACTAATTTGCCAGAAAAATGTTCAGTAGGTCAAAAATGGCCTCATGTATGGCTGAAGTAACATCAGAGTGAGGCAATGAGCATGTATAGAAAGTTCAAGATTGAGGACTCTTGGGACAAATTTTTTTGAAGTAGGTTTTATATGGACTTCTGTATGGCTGAAATAAAATCAGAAAGAGTCAATGAGTGTTTATAGAATGTTCTAGATTGAGGACTAATTTGCCAGAAATACATTCAGTAAGTCTAATATGGATTTCTGTATGGGCGAAGTAACATCAGAAGCCGTCAATGGTAATGTATGAAAAGTTCAAAATTGAGTACTCTTTGGCCATATATATGACCTTTAGGTCAAATATGCAATATGCTTTGGCTGGCGTATATCATCAGAAGCAGTCAATGAGTATGTATAGAAAGTCCATGATTGAGGACTAATATCCTTAGAAATATGTCCATTAGGTCAAATATGCAATACTCTATGGCTGAAGCAACATAGAGAGAGGCATGTTATATAAAGTTCATGATCGAGTACTCTTTGCCAAGAAATTTGTTCAGTAGGTCAAATATGGACTACTGTCTGGCTGACATAATATCAGATAAAGTCAATGAGTGTGTATAGAAAGTTTATGATCGAGGAGTAATTTGGCAGATATATTTTCAGTAGGTCAGACTCATGTATGGCTGAAGTAACATCAGACTGAGGCAAAGGGCAAGTAATATACAAAACACATGATCGAGAACTCTTTTTTGACGCATCAGAAGGCGTCATTGAGTAAATAAAAAAACTTCAGTGTTGAATAATCTTTTGGCCAGAAGTATGTTCAGTCGGTTAAATATGGACTACTGTCTGGCTTATCTAACATCAGATGGATGATAGGAAGTTCATGATCGAGGACTAATTTGCCAGAAAAATGTTCAGTAGGTCAAAAATGGCCTCATGTATGGCTGAAGTAACATCAGAGTGAGGCAATGAGCATGTATAGAAAGTTCAAGATTGAGGACTCTTGGGACAAATTTTTTTGAAGTAGGTTTTATATGGACTTCTGTATGGCTGAAATAAAATCAGAAAGAGTCAATGAGCGTTTATAGAATGTTCTAGATTGAGGACTAATTTGCCAGAAATACATTCAGTAAGTCTAATATGGATTTCTGTATGGGCGAAGTAACATCAGAAGCTGTCAATGGTAATGTATGAAAAGTTCAAAATTGAGTACTCTTTGGCCATATATGTGACCTTTAGGTCAAATATGCAATATGCTTTGGCTGGCGTATATCATCAGAAGCAGTCAATGAGTATGTATAGAAAGTTCATGATTGAGGACTAATATCCTTAGAAATATGTCCATTAGGTCAAATATGCAATACTCTATGGCTGAAGCAACATAGAGAGAGGCATGTTATATAAAGTTCATGATCAAGTACTCTTTGCCAAGAAATTTGTTCAGTAGGTCAAATATGGACTACTGTCTGGCTGACATAATATCAGATAAAGTCAATGAGTGTGTATAGAAAGTTCATGATCGAGGAGTAATTTGGCAGATATATTTTCAGTAGGTCAGACTCATGTATGGCTGAAGTAACATCAGAGTGAGGCAAAGGGCAAGTAATATACAAAACACATGATCGAGGACTCTGCTGACAAATTTTTTTGACGCATCAGAAGGCGTCATTGAGTAAATAAAAAAAACTTCAGTGTTGAATAATCTTTTGGCCAGAAGTATGTTGAGTCCGTCAAATATGGACTACTGTCTGGCTTATGTAACATCAGATGGAGTCAATAAGTATGTATAGGAAGTTCATGATCGAGGACTAATTTGCCAGAAATATGTTCAGTAGGTCAAATATTGACTTCTGTTTGTCTGATCATCGTTGAGGACTTATTTGCCAGAAATTTGTTCACTATGTCAAAATGGGTTCATATATGGCTAAAGTAACATCAGAGTGTGGCTAATGTGATATCACAAAGCGTCATTAAGAAAATATAAAAAGTTCAAGATAAAGTACTCTTTGGCCAGAAATATGTCCTTTAGGTCAAATATGCAATACTGTAAACCTATCTGGTTTATCTAACATCAGATGGAGAATAGGAAGTTCATGATCGAAGACTAATTTCCTAGAAATATGTTCAATAGATCAAACACAGACTTCTGTATAGCTGAATTAATATCAAAAGGCATCAATGAGAACATATAAAGAGTTCAATATCCAATTCTCTTTGCCCAGAAATATGTTCAGCAGGTCTAATGTTGACTACTGTATGGAGACAATGTTAATGTAAAAAATCTCAAGATCAAATAAACATATATAACCTAATGGATATATAAATATGATCTAATGGATATATAAATATATCCATTAGATCAAATATCCAATTCTCTATGGCTGACGAATTATCAGAAAGTGTCAGTGAGTTTGTATAAACAGTTCATGGATCGAGGACTAAGTTGTCAGAAATATGTTCAGTAGGTCAAACATGGCCTCATGTATGGCTGAAGTAACATCAGAGTGAGGCAACGAGCAAGAGTATAAAAAACATGTGATCAAGGACTCTGAGGAAAATTTTTTTTTTTTTTTTTTAAGTAGGTCCAATATCAATTCCTGTATGGCTGAAATAAAACCAGTAGTCCGTTAGTTCTTATAGAAAGTTTCAAGATCCAGTACTCTTGGGCCAGAAATATGTTCAGTAGGTCAAATATAGACTTCTATAAGGCTGAAGTGACATCAGTAGGCGTCACTGAGTAAATAAAAAAACTTCAGTGTTGAATAATCTTTTGGCCAGAAGTATGTCGAGTCCGTCAAATATGGACTACTGTCTGGCTTATGTAACATCAGATGGAGTCAATAAGTATGTATAGGAAGTTCATGATCGAGGACTAATTTGCCAGAAATATGTTCAGTAGGTCAAATATTGACTTGTGTTTGTCTGATCATCGTTGAGGACTTATTTGCCAGAAATTTGTTCACTATGTCAAAATGGGTTCATATATGGCTAAAGTAACATCAGAGTGTGGCTAATGTGATATCACAAAGCGTCATTAAGTAAATATAAAAAGTTCAAGATAAAGTACTCTTTGGCCAGAAATATGTCCTTTAGGTCAAATATGCAATACTGTATCTGGTTTATCTAACATCAGATGGATGATAGGAAGTTCATGATCGAGGACTAATTTGCCAGAAAAATGTTCAGTAGGTCAAAAATGGCCTCATGTATGGCTGAAGTAACATCAGAGTGAGGCAATGAGCATGTATAGAAAGTTCAAGATTGAGGACTCTTGGGACAAATTTTTTTGAAGTAGGTTTTATATGGACTTCTGTATGGCTGAAATAAAATCAGAAAGAGTCAATGAGCGTTTATAGAATGTTCTAGATTGAGGACTAATTTGCCAGAAATACATTCAGTAAGTCTAATATGGATTTCTGTATGGGCGAAGTAACATCAGAAGCTGTCAATGGTAATGTATGAAAAGTTCAAAATTGAGTACTCTTTGGCCATATATGTGACCTTTAGGTCAAATATGCAATATGCTTTGGCTGGCGTATATCATCAGAAGCAGTCAATGAGTATGTATAGAAAGTTCATGATTGAGGACTAATATCCTTAGAAATATGTCCATTAGGTCAAATATGCAATACTCTATGGCTGAAGCAACATAGAGAGAGGCATGTTATATAAAGTTCATGATCAAGTACTCTTTGCCAAGAAATTTGTTCAGTAGGTCAAATATGGACTACTGTCTGGCTGACATAATATCAGATAAAGTCAATGAGTGTGTATAGAAAGTTCATGATCGAGGAGTAATTTGGCAGATATATTTTCAGTAGGTCAGACTCATGTATGGCTGAAGTAACATCAGAGTGAGGCAAAGGGCAAGTAATATACAAAACACATGATCGAGGACTCTGCTGACAAATTTTTTTTGACGCATCAGAAGGCGTCATTGAGTAAATAAAAAAAACTTCAGTGTTGAATAATCTTTTGGCCAGAAGTATGTTGAGTCCGTCAAATATGGACTACTGTCTGGCTTATGTAACATCAGATGGAGTCAATAAGTATGTATAGGAAGTTCATGATCGAGGACTAATTTGCCAGAAATATGTTCAGTAGGTCAAATATTGACTTCTGTTTGTCTGATCATCGTTGAGGACTTATTTGCCAGAAATTTGTTCACTATGTCAAAATGGGTTCATATATGGCTAAAGTAACATCAGAGTGTGGCTAATGTGATATCACAAAGCGTCATTAAGAAAATATAAAAAGTTCAAGATAAAGTACTCTTTGGCCAGAAATATGTCCTTTAGGTCAAATATGCAATACTGTAAACCTATCTGGTTTATCTAACATCAGATGGAGAATAGGAAGTTCATGATCGAAGACTAATTTCCTAGAAATATGTTCAATAGATCAAACACAGACTTCTGTATAGCTGAATTAATATCAAAAGGCATCAATGAGAACATATAAAGAGTTCAATATCCAATTCTCTTTGCCCAGAAATATGTTCAGCAGGTCTAATGTTGACTACTGTATGGAGACAATGTTAATGTAAAAAATCTCAAGATCAAATAAACATATATAACCTAATGGATATATAAATATGATCTAATGGATATATAAATATATCCATTAGATCAAATATCCAATTCTCTATGGCTGACGAATTATCAGAAAGTGTCAGTGAGTTTGTATAAACAGTTCATGGATCGAGGACTAAGTTGTCAGAAATATGTTCAGTAGGTCAAACATGGCCTCATGTATGGCTGAAGTAACATCAGAGTGAGGCAACGAGCAAGAGTATAAAAAACATGTGATCAAGGACTCTGAGGACAATTTTTTTTTTTTTTTTTTTTTTTAAGTAGGTCCAATATCAATTCCTGTATGGCTGAAATAAAACCAGTAGTCCGTTAGTTCTTATAGAAAGTTTCAAGATCCAGTACTCTTGGGCCAGAAATATGTTCAGTAGGTCAAATATAGACTTCTATAAGGCTGAAGTGACATCAGTAGGCGTCACTGAGTAAATAAAAAAACTTCAGTGTTGAATAATCTTTTGGCCAGAAGTATGTCGAGTCCGTCAAATATGGACTACTGTCTGGCTTATGTAACATCAGATGGAGTCAATAAGTATGTATAGGAAGTTCATGATCGAGGACTAATTTGCCAGAAATATGTTCAGTAGGTCAAATATTGACTTGTGTTTGTCTGATCATCGTTGAGGACTTATTTGCCAGAAATTTGTTCACTATGTCAAAATGGGTTCATATATGGCTAAAGTAACATCAGAGTGTGGCTAATGTGATATCACAAAGCGTCATTAAGTAAATATAAAAAGTTCAAGATAAAGTACTCTTTGGCCAGAAATATGTCCTTTAGGTCAAATATGCAATACTGTATCTGGTTTATCTAACATCAGATGGATGATAGGAAGTTCATGATCGAGGACTAATTTGCCAGAAAAATGTTCAGTAGGTCAAAAATGGCCTCATGTATGGCTGAAGTAACATCAGAGTGAGGCAATGAGCATGTATAGAAAGTTCAAGATTGAGGACTCTTGGGACAAATTTTTTTGAAGTAGGTTTTATATGGACTTCTGTATGGCTGAAATAAAATCAGAAAGAGTCAATGAGTGTTTATAGAATGTTCTAGATTGAGGACTAATTTGCCAGAAATACATTCAGTAAGTCTAATATGGATTTCTGTATGGGCGAAGTAACATCAGAAGCCGTCAATGGTAATGTATGAAAAGTTCAAAATTGAGTACTCTTTGGCCATATATATGACCTTTAGGTCAAATATGCAATATGCTTTGGCTGGCGTATATCATCAGAAGCAGTCAATGAGTATGTATAGAAAGTCCATGATTGAGGACTAATATCCTTAGAAATATGTCCATTAGGTCAAATATGCAATACTCTATGGCTGAAGCAACATAGAGAGAGGCATGTTATATAAAGTTCATGATCGAGTACTCTTTGCCAAGAAATTTGTTCAGTAGGTCAAATATGGACTACTGTCTGGCTGACATAATATCAGATAAAGTCAATGAGTGTGTATAGAAAGTTTATGATCGAGGAGTAATTTGGCAGATATATTTTCAGTAGGTCAGACTCATGTATGGCTGAAGTAACATCAGACTGAGGCAAAGGGCAAGTAATATACAAAACACATGATCGAGAACTCTTTTTTGACGCATCAGAAGGCGTCATTGAGTAAATAAAAAAACTTCAGTGTTGAATAATCTTTTGGCCAGAAGTATGTTGAGTCCGTCAAATATGGACTACTGTCTGGCTTATGTAACATCAGTTGGAGTCAATAAGTATGTATAGGAAGTTCATGATCGAGGACTAATTTGTCAGAAATATGTTCAGTAGGTCAAATATTGACTTCTGTTTGTCTGATCATCGTTGATGACTTATTTGCCAGAAATTTGTTCACTATGTCAAAATGGGTTCGTATATGGCTAAAGTAACATCAGAGTGTGGCTAATGTGATATCACAAAGCGTCATTAAGTAAATATAAAAAGTTCAAGATAAAGTACTCTTTGGCCAGAAATATGTCCTTTAGGTCAAATATGCAATACTGTAAAGCTATCTGGTTTATCTAACATCAGATGGAGAATAGAAAGTTCATGATCGAGGACTAATTTCCTAGAAATATGTTCAATAGATCAAACACGGACTTCTGTAGAGCTGAATTAATATCAGAAGGCATCAATGAGAACATATAAAGAGTTCAATATCCAATTCTCTTTGCCCAGAAATATGTTCAGTAGGTCTAATGTTGACTACTGTATGGAGACAATGTTCATGTAAAAAAGCTCAAGATCAAATAAACATATATAACCTAATGGATATATAAATATGATCTAATGGATATATAAATATATCCATTAGATCAAATATCCAATTCTCTTTGGCTAACGAATTATCAGAAAGTGTCAGTGAGTTTTGTACAAACAGTTCATGGATCGAGGACTAAGTTGTCAGAAATATGTTCAGTAGGTCAAACATGGCCTCATGTATGGCTGAAGTAACATCAGAGTGAGGCAACGAGCAAGAGTATAAAAAACATGTGATCAAGGACTCTGAGGACAATTTTTTTTTTTTTTTTTTTTTTTTTTTTAAGTAGGTCCAATATCAATTCCTGTATGGCTGAAATAAAACCAGTAGTCCGTTAGTTCTTATAGAAAGTTTCAAGATCCAGTACTCTTGGGCCAGAAATATGTTCAGTAGGTCAAATATAGACATATATAAGGCTGAAGTGATATCATAAGGCGTCACTGAGTAAATAAAAAAACTTCAGTGTTGAATAATCTTTTGGCCAGAAGTATGTTCAGTCAGTTAAATATGGACTACTGTCTGGCTTATCTAACATCAGATGGATGATAGGAAGTTCATGATCGAGGACTAATTTGCCAGAAAAATGTTCAGTAGGTCAAAAATGGCCTCATGTATGGCTGAAGTAACATCAGAGTGAGGCAATGAGCATGTATAGAAAGTTCAAGATTGAGGACTCTTGGGACAAATTTTTTTGAAGTAGGTTTTATATGGACTTCTGTATGGCTGAAATAAAATCAGAAAGAGTCAATGAGTGTTTATAGAATGTTCTAGATTGAGGACTAATTTGCCAGAAATACATTCAGTAAGTCTAATATGGATTTCTGTATGGGCGAAGTAACATCAGAAGCCGTCAATGGTAATGTATGAAAAGTTCAAAATTGAGTACTCTTTGGCCATATATATGACCTTTAGGTCAAATATGCAATATGCTTTGGCTGGCGTATATCATCAGAAGCAGTCAATGAGTATGTATAGAAAGTCCATGATTGAGGACTAATATCCTTAGAAATATGTCCATTAGGTCAAATATGCAATACTCTATGGCTGAAGCAACATAGAGAGAGGCATGTTATATAAAGTTCATGATCGAGTACTCTTTGCCAAGAAATTTGTTCAGTAGGTCAAATATGGACTACTGTCTGGCTGACATAATATCAGATAAAGTCAATGAGTGTGTATAGAAAGTTTATGATCGAGGAGTAATTTGGCAGATATATTTTCAGTAGGTCAGACTCATGTATGGCTGAAGTAACATCAGACTGAGGCAAAGGGCAAGTAATATACAAAACACATGATCGAGAACTCTTTTTTGACGCATCAGAAGGCGTCATTGAGTAAATAAAAAAACTTCAGTGTTGAATAATCTTTTGGCCAGAAGTATGTTGAGTCCGTCAAATATGGACTACTGTCTGGCTTATGTAACATCAGTTGGAGTCAATAAGTATGTATAGGAAGTTCATGATCGAGGACTAATTTGTCAGAAATATGTTCAGTAGGTCAAATATTGACTTCTGTTTGTCTGATCATCGTTGATGACTTATTTGCCAGAAATTTGTTCACTATGTCAAAATGGGTTCGTATATGGCTAAAGTAACATCAGAGTGTGGCTAATGTGATATCACAAAGCGTCATTAAGTAAATATAAAAAGTTCAAGATAAAGTACTCTTTGGCCAGAAATATGTCCTTTAGGTCAAATATGCAATACTGTAAAGCTATCTGGTTTATCTAACATCAGATGGAGAATAGAAAGTTCATGATCGAGGACTAATTTCCTAGAAATATGTTCAATAGATCAAACACGGACTTCTGTAGAGCTGAATTAATATCAGAAGGCATCAATGAGAACATATAAAGAGTTCAATATCCAATTCTCTTTGCCCAGAAATATGTTCAGTAGGTCTAATGTTGACTACTGTATGGAGACAATGTTCATGTAAAAAAGCTCAAGATCAAATAAACATATATAACCTAATGGATATATAAATATGATCTAATGGATATATAAATATATCCATTAGATCAAATATCCAATTCTCTTTGGCTAACGAATTATCAGAAAGTGTCAGTGAGTTTTGTACAAACAGTTCATGGATCGAGGACTAAGTTGTCAGAAATATGTTCAGTAGGTCAAACATGGCCTCATGTATGGCTGAAGTAACATCAGAGTGAGGCAACGAGCAAGAGTATAAAAAACATGTGATCAAGGACTCTGAGGACAATTTTTTTTTTTTTTTTTAAGTAGGTCCAATATCAATTCCTGTATGGCTGAAATAAAACCAGTAGTCCGTTAGTTCTTATAGAAAGTTTCAAGATCCAGTACTCTTGGGCCAGAAATATGTTCAGTAGGTCAAATATAGACATATATAAGGCTGAAGTGATATCATAAGGCGTCACTGAGTAAATAAAAAAACTTCAGTGTTGAATAATCTTTTGGCCAGAAGTATGTTCAGTCAGTTAAATATGGACTACTGTCTGGCTTATCTAACATCAGATGGATGATAGGAAGTTCATGATCGAGGACTAATTTGCCAGAAAAATGTTCAGTAGGTCAAAAATGGCCTCATGTATGGCTGAAGTAACATCAGAGTGAGGCAATGAGCATGTATAGAAAGTTCAAGATTGAGGACTCTTGGGACAAATTTTTTTGAAGTAGGTTTTATATGGACTTCTGTATGGCTGAAATAAAATCAGAAAGAGTCAATGAGTGTTTATAGAATGTTCTAGATTGAGGACTAATTTGCCAGAAATACATTCAGTAAGTCTAATATGGATTTCTGTATGGGCGAAGTAACATCAGAAGCCGTCAATGGTAATGTATGAAAAGTTCAAAATTGAGTACTCTTTGGCCATATATATGACCTTTAGGTCAAATATGCAATATGCTTTGGCTGGCGTATATCATCAGAAGCAGTCAATGAGTATGTATAGAAAGTCCATGATTGAGGACTAATATCCTTAGAAATATGTCCATTAGGTCAAATATGCAATACTCTATGGCTGAAGCAACATAGAGAGAGGCATGTTATATAAAGTTCATGATCGAGTACTCTTTGCCAAGAAATTTGTTCAGTAGGTCAAATATGGACTACTGTCTGGCTGACATAATATCAGATAAAGTCAATGAGTGTGTATAGAAAGTTTATGATCGAGGAGTAATTTGGCAGATATATTTTCAGTAGGTCAGACTCATGTATGGCTGAAGTAACATCAGACTGAGGCAAAGGGCAAGTAATATACAAAACACATGATCGAGAACTCTTTTTTGACGCATCAGAAGGCGTCATTGAGTAAATAAAAAACTTCAGTGTTGAATAATCTTTTGGCCAGAAGTATGTTGAGTCCGTCAAATATGGACTACTGTCTGGCTTATGTAACATCAGTTGGAGTCAATAAGTATGTATAGGAAGTTCATGATCGAGGACTAATTTGTCAGAAATATGTTCAGTAGGTCAAATATTGACTTCTGTTTGTCTGATCATCGTTGATGACTTATTTGCCAGAAATTTGTTCACTATGTCAAAATGGGTTCGTATATGGCTAAAGTAACATCAGAGTGTGGCTAATGTGATATCACAAAGCGTCATTAAGTAAATATAAAAAGTTCAAGATAAAGTACTCTTTGGCCAGAAATATGTCCTTTAGGTCAAATATGCAATACTGTAAAGCTATCTGGTTTATCTAACATCAGATGGAGAATAGAAAGTTCATGATCGAGGACTAATTTCCTAGAAATATGTTCAATAGATCAAACACGGACTTCTGTAGAGCTGAATTAATATCAGAAGGCATCAATGAGAACATATAAAGAGTTCAATATCCAATTCTCTTTGCCCAGAAATATGTTCAGTAGGTCTAATGTTGACTACTGTATGGAGACAATGTTCATGTAAAAAAGCTCAAGATCAAATAAACATATATAACCTAATGGATATATAAATATGATCTAATGGATATATAAATATATCCATTAGATCAAATATCCAATTCTCTTTGGCTAACGAATTATCAGAAAGTGTCAGTGAGTTTTGTACAAACAGTTCATGGATCGAGGACTAAGTTGTCAGAAATATGTTCAGTAGGTCAAACATGGCCTCATGTATGGCTGAAGTAACATCAGAGTGAGGCAACGAGCAAGAGTATAAAAAACATGTGATCAAGGACTCTGAGGACAATTTTTTTTTTTTTTTTTTTTTTTTTTTTTTAAGTAGGTCCAATATCAATTCCTGTATGGCTGAAATAAAACCAGTAGTCCGTTAGTTCTTATAGAAAGTTTCAAGATCCAGTACTCTTGGGCCAGAAATATGTTCAGTAGGTCAAATATAGACATATATAAGGCTGAAGTGATATCATAAGGCGTCACTGAGTAAATAAAAAAACTTCAGTGTTGAATAATCTTTTGGCCAGAAGTATGTTCAGTCAGTTAAATATGGACTACTGTCTGGCTTATCTAACATCAGATGGATGATAGGAAGTTCATGATCGAGGACTAATTTGCCAGAAAAATGTTCAGTAGGTCAAAAATGGCCTCATGTATGGCTGAAGTAACATCAGAGTGAGGCAATGAGCATGTATAGAAAGTTCAAGATTGAGGACTCTTGGGACAATTTTTTTTGAAGTAGGTTTTATATGGACTTCTGTATGGCTGAAATAAAATCAGAAAGAGTCAATGAGTGTTTATAGAATGTTCTAGATTGAGGACTAATTTGCCAGAAATACATTCAGTAAGTCTAATATGGATTTCTGTATGGGCGAAGTAACATCAGAAGCCGTCAATGGTAATGTATGAAAAGTTCAAAATTGAGTACTCTTTGGCCATATATATGACCTTTAGGTCAAATATGCAATATGCTTTGGCTGGCGTATATCATCAGAAGCAGTCAATGAGTATGTATAGAAAGTCCATGATTGAGGACTAATATCCTTAGAAATATGTCCATTAGGTCAAATATGCAATACTCTATGGCTGAAGCAACATAGAGAGAGGCATGTTATATAAAGTTCATGATCGAGTACTCTTTGCCAAGAAATTTGTTCAGTAGGTCAAATATGGACTACTGTCTGGCTGACATAATATCAGATAAAGTCAATGAGTGTGTATAGAAAGTTTATGATCGAGGAGTAATTTGGCAGATATATTTTCAGTAGGTCAGACTCATGTATGGCTGAAGTAACATCAGACTGAGGCAAAGGGCAAGTAATATACAAAACACATGATCGAGAACTCTTTTTTGACGCATCAGAAGGCGTCATTGAGTAAATAAAAAAACTTCAGTGTTGAATAATCTTTTGGCCAGAAGTATGTTGAGTCCGTCAAATATGGACTACTGTCTGGCTTATGTAACATCAGTTGGAGTCAATAAGTATGTATAGGAAGTTCATGATCGAGGACTAATTTGTCAGAAATATGTTCAGTAGGTCAAATATTGACTTCTGTTTGTCTGATCATCGTTGATGACTTATTTGCCAGAAATTTGTTCACTATGTCAAAATGGGTTCGTATATGGCTAAAGTAACATCAGAGTGTGGCTAATGTGATATCACAAAGCGTCATTAAGTAAATATAAAAAGTTCAAGATAAAGTACTCTTTGGCCAGAAATATGTCCTTTAGGTCAAATATGCAATACTGTAAAGCTATCTGGTTTATCTAACATCAGATGGAGAATAGAAAGTTCATGATCGAGGACTAATTTCCTAGAAATATGTTCAATAGATCAAACACGGACTTCTGTAGAGCTGAATTAATATCAGAAGGCATCAATGAGAACATATAAAGAGTTCAATATCCAATTCTCTTTGCCCAGAAATATGTTCAGTAGGTCTAATGTTGACTACTGTATGGAGACAATGTTCATGTAAAAAAGCTCAAGATCAAATAAACATATATAACCTAATGGATATATAAATATGATCTAATGGATATATAAATATATCCATTAGATCAAATATCCAATTCTCTTTGGCTAACGAATTATCAGAAAGTGTCAGTGAGTTTTGTACAAACAGTTCATGGATCGAGGACTAAGTTGTCAGAAATATGTTCAGTAGGTCAAACATGGCCTCATGTATGGCTGAAGTAACATCAGAGTGAGGCAACGAGCAAGAGTATAAAAAACATGTGATCAAGGACTCTGAGGACAATTTTTTTTTTTTTTTTTTTTTTTTAAGTAGGTCCAATATCAATTCCTGTATGGCTGAAATAAAACCAGTAGTCCGTTAGTTCTTATAGAAAGTTTCAAGATCCAGTACTCTTGGGCCAGAAATATGTTCAGTAGGTCAAATATAGACATATATAAGGCTGAAGTGATATCATAAGGCGTCACTGAGTAAATAAAAAAACTTCAGTGTTGAATAATCTTTTGGCCAGAAGTATGTTCAGTCAGTTAAATATGGACTACTGTCTGGCTTATCTAACATCAGATGGATGATAGGAAGTTCATGATCGAGGACTAATTTGCCAGAAAAATGTTCAGTAGGTCAAAAATGGCCTCATGTATGGCTGAAGTAACATCAGAGTGAGGCAATGAGCATGTATAGAAAGTTCAAGATTGAGGACTCTTGGGACAATTTTTTTTGAAGTAGGTTTTATATGGACTTCTGTATGGCTGAAATAAAATCAGAAAGAGTCAATGAGTGTTTATAGAATGTTCTAGATTGAGGACTAATTTGCCAGAAATACATTCAGTAAGTCTAATATGGATTTCTGTATGGGCGAAGTAACATCAGAAGCCGTCAATGGTAATGTATGAAAAGTTCAAAATTGAGTACTCTTTGGCCATATATATGACCTTTAGGTCAAATATGCAATATGCTTTGGCTGGCGTATATCATCAGAAGCAGTCAATGAGTATGTATAGAAAGTCCATGATTGAGGACTAATATCCTTAGAAATATGTCCATTAGGTCAAATATGCAATACTCTATGGCTGAAGCAACATAGAGAGAGGCATGTTATATAAAGTTCATGATCGAGTACTCTTTGCCAAGAAATTTGTTCAGTAGGTCAAATATGGACTACTGTCTGGCTGACATAATATCAGATAAAGTCAATGAGTGTGTATAGAAAGTTTATGATCGAGGAGTAATTTGGCAGATATATTTTCAGTAGGTCAGACTCATGTATGGCTGAAGTAACATCAGACTGAGGCAAAGGGCAAGTAATATACAAAACACATGATCGAGAACTCTTTTTTGACGCATCAGAAGGCGTCATTGAGTAAATAAAAAAACTTCAGTGTTGAATAATCTTTTGGCCAGAAGTATGTTGAGTCCGTCAAATATGGACTACTGTCTGGCTTATGTAACATCAGTTGGAGTCAATAAGTATGTATAGGAAGTTCATGATCGAGGACTAATTTGTCAGAAATATGTTCAGTAGGTCAAATATTGACTTCTGTTTGTCTGATCATCGTTGACGACTTATTTGCCAGAAATTTGTTCACTATGTCAAAATGGGTTCGTATATGGCTAAAGTAACATCAGAGTGTGGCTAATGTGATATCACAAAGCGTCATTAAGTAAATATAAAAAGTTCAAGATAAAGTACTCTTTGGCCAGAAATATGTCCTTTAGGTCAAATATGCAATACTGTAAAGCTATCTGGTTTATCTAACATCAGATGGAGAATAGAAAGTTCATGATCGAGGACTAATTTCCTAGAAATATGTTCAATAGATCAAACACGGACTTCTGTAGAGCTGAATTAATATCAGAAGGCATCAATGAGAACATATAAAGAGTTCAATATCCAATTCTCTTTGCCCAGAAATATGTTCAGTAGGTCTAATGTTGACTACTGTATGGAGACAATGTTCATGTAAAAAAGCTCAAGATCAAATAAACATATATAACCTAATGGATATATAAATATGATCTAATGGATATATAAATATATCCATTAGATCAAATATCCAATTCTCTTTGGCTAACGAATTATCAGAAAGTGTCAGTGAGTTTTGTACAAACAGTTCATGGATCGAGGACTAAGTTGTCAGAAATATGTTCAGTAGGTCAAACATGGCCTCATGTATGGCTGAAGTAACATCAGAGTGAGGCAACGAGCAAGAGTATAAAAAACATGTGATCAAGGACTCTGAGGACAATTTTTTTTTTTTTTTTTTAAGTAGGTCCAATATCAATTCCTGTATGGCTGAAATAAAACCAGTAGTCCGTTAGTTCTTATAGAAAGTTTCAAGATCCAGTACTCTTGGGCCAGAAATATGTTCAGTAGGTCAAATATAGACTTCTATAAGGCTGAAGTGACATCAGTAGGCGTCACTGAGTAAATAAAAAAACTTCAGTGTTGAATAATCTTATGGCCAGAAGTATGTCGAGTCCGTCAAATATGGACTACTGTCTGGCTTATGTAACATCAGATGGAGTCAATAAGTATGTATAGGAAGTTCATGATCGAGGACTAATTTGCCAGAAATATGTTCAGTAGGTCAAATATTGACTTGTGTTTGTCTGATCATCGTTGAGGACTTATTTGCCAGAAATTTGTTCACTATGTCAAAATGGGTTCATATATGGCTAAAGTAACATCAGAGTGTGGCTAATGTGATATCACAAAGCGTCATTAAGTAAATATAAAAAGTTCAAGATAAAGTACTCTTTGGCCAGAAATATGTCCTTTAGGTCAAATATGCAATACTGTATCTGGTTTATCTAACATCAGATGGATGATAGGAAGTTCATGATCGAGGACTAATTTGCCAGAAAAATGTTCAGTAGGTCAAAAATGGCCTCATGTATGGCTGAAGTAACATCAGAGTGAGGCAATGAGCATGTATAGAAAGTTCAAGATTGAGGACTCTTGGGACAAATTTTTTTGAAGTAGGTTTTATATGGACTTCTGTATGGCTGAAATAAAATCAGAAAGAGTCAATGAGTGTTTATAGAATGTTCTAGATTGAGGACTAATTTGCCAGAAATACATTCAGTAAGTCTAATATGGATTTCTGTATGGGCGAAGTAACATCAGAAGCCGTCAATGGTAATGTATGAAAAGTTCAAAATTGAGTACTCTTTGGCCATATATATGACCTTTAGGTCAAATATGCAATATGCTTTGGCTGGCGTATATCATCAGAAGCAGTCAATGAGTATGTATAGAAAGTCCATGATTGAGGACTAATATCCTTAGAAATATGTCCATTAGGTCAAATATGCAATACTCTATGGCTGAAGCAACATAGAGAGAGGCATGTTATATAAAGTTCATGATCGAGTACTCTTTGCCAAGAAATTTGTTCAGTAGGTCAAATATGGACTACTGTCTGGCTGACATAATATCAGATAAAGTCAATGAGTGTGTATAGAAAGTTTATGATCGAGGAGTAATTTGGCAGATATATTTTCAGTAGGTCAGACTCATGTATGGCTGAAGTAACATCAGACTGAGGCAAAGGGCAAGTAATATACAAAACACATGATCGAGAACTCTTTTTTGACGCATCAGAAGGCGTCATTGAGTAAATAAAAAAACTTCAGTGTTGAATAATCTTTTGGCCAGAAGTATGTTGAGTCCGTCAAATATGGACTACTGTCTGGCTTATGTAACATCAGTTGGAGTCAATAAGTATGTATAGGAAGTTCATGATCGAGGACTAATTTGTCAGAAATATGTTCAGTAGGTCAAATATTGACTTCTGTTTCTCTGATCATCGTTGATGACTTATTTGCCAGAAATTTGTTCACTATGTCAAAATGGGTTCGTATATGGCTAAAGTAACATCAGAGTGTGGCTAATGTGATATCACAAAGCGTCATTAAGTAAATATAAAAAGTTCAAGATAAAGTACTCTTTGGCCAGAAATATGTCCTTTAGGTCAAATATGCAATACTGTAAAGCTATCTGGTTTATCTAACATCAGATGGAGAATAGAAAGTTCATGATCGAGGACTAATTTCCTAGAAATATGTTCAATAGATCAAACACGGACTTCTGTAGAGCTGAATTAATATCAGAAGGCATCAATGAGAACATATAAAGAGTTCAATATCCAATTCTCTTTGCCCAGAAATATGTTCAGTAGGTCTAATGTTGACTACTGTATGGAGACAATGTTCATGTAAAAAAGCTCAAGATCAAATAAACATATATAACCTAATGGATATATAAATATGATCTAATGGATATATAAATATATCCATTAGATCAAATATCCAATTCTCTTTGGCTAACGAATTATCAGAAAGTGTCAGTGAGTTTTGTACAAACAGTTCATGGATCGAGGACTAAGTTGTCAGAAATATGTTCAGTAGGTCAAACATGGCCTCATGTATGGCTGAAGTAACATCAGAGTGAGGCAACGAGCAAGAGTATAAAAAACATGTGATCAAGGACTCTGAGGAAAATTTTTTTTTTTTTTTTTTAAGTAGGTCCAATATCAATTCCTGTATGGCTGAAATAAAACCAGTAGTCCGTTAGTTC
The DNA here is from genome assembly GCF_024489055.1 of Chanodichthys erythropterus. Classification (NCBI taxonomy): domain Eukaryota; kingdom Metazoa; phylum Chordata; class Actinopteri; order Cypriniformes; family Xenocyprididae; genus Chanodichthys; species Chanodichthys erythropterus. The sequence continues at coordinate 56,324,523 of NC_090232.1, read as the reverse complement.
TTATAGAAAGTTTCAAGATCCAGTACTCTTGGGCCAGAAATATGTTCAGTAGGTCAAATATAGACATATATAAGGCTGAAGTGATATCATAAGGCGTCACTGAGTAAATAAAAAAACTTCAGTGTTGAATAATCTTTTGGCCAGAAGTATGTTCAGTCAGTTAAATATGGACTACTGTCTGGCTTATCTAACATCAGATGGATGATAGGAAGTTCATGATCGAGGACTAATTTGCCAGAAAAATGTTCAGTAGGTCAAAAATGGCCTCATGTATGGCTGAAGTAACATCAGAGTGAGGCAATGAGCATGTATAGAAAGTTCAAGATTGAGGACTCTTGGGACAAATTTTTTTGAAGTAGGTTTTATATGGACTTCTGTATGGCTGAAATAAAATCAGAAAGAGTCAATGAGTGTTTATAGAATGTTCTAGATTGAGGACTAATTTGCCAGAAATACATTCAGTAAGTCTAATATGGATTTCTGTATGGGCGAAGTAACATCAGAAGCCGTCAATGGTAATGTATGAAAAGTTCAAAATTGAGTACTCTTTGGCCATATATATGACCTTTAGGTCAAATATGCAATATGCTTTGGCTGGCGTATATCATCAGAAGCAGTCAATGAGTATGTATAGAAAGTCCATGATTGAGGACTAATATCCTTAGAAATATGTCCATTAGGTCAAATATGCAATACTCTATGGCTGAAGCAACATAGAGAGAGGCATGTTATATAAAGTTCATGATCGAGTACTCTTTGCCAAGAAATTTGTTCAGTAGGTCAAATATGGACTACTGTCTGGCTGACATAATATCAGATAAAGTCAATGAGTGTGTATAGAAAGTTTATGATCGAGGAGTAATTTGGCAGATATATTTTCAGTAGGTCAGACTCATGTATGGCTGAAGTAACATCAGACTGAGGCAAAGGGCAAGTAATATACAAAACACATGATCGAGAACTCTTTTTTGACGCATCAGAAGGCGTCATTGAGTAAATAAAAAACTTCAGTGTTGAATAATCTTTTGGCCAGAAGTATGTTGAGTCCGTCAAATATGGACTACTGTCTGGCTTATGTAACATCAGTTGGAGTCAATAAGTATGTATAGGAAGTTCATGATCGAGGACTAATTTGTCAGAAATATGTTCAGTAGGTCAAATATTGACTTCTGTTTGTCTGATCATCGTTGACGACTTATTTGCCAGAAATTTGTTCACTATGTCAAAATGGGTTCGTATATGGCTAAAGTAACATCAGAGTGTGGCTAATGTGATATCACAAAGCGTCATTAAGTAAATATAAAAAGTTCAAGATAAAGTACTCTTTGGCCAGAAATATGTCCTTTAGGTCAAATATGCAATACTGTAAAGCTATCTGGTTTATCTAACATCAGATGGAGAATAGAAAGTTCATGATCGAGGACTAATTTCCTAGAAATATGTTCAATAGATCAAACACGGACTTCTGTAGAGCTGAATTAATATCAGAAGGCATCAATGAGAACATATAAAGAGTTCAATATCCAATTCTCTTTGCCCAGAAATATGTTCAGTAGGTCTAATGTTGACTACTGTATGGAGACAATGTTCATGTAAAAAAGCTCAAGATCAAATAAACATATATAACCTAATGGATATATAAATATGATCTAATGGATATATAAATATATCCATTAGATCAAATATCCAATTCTCTTTGGCTAACGAATTATCAGAAAGTGTCAGTGAGTTTTGTACAAACAGTTCATGGATCGAGGACTAAGTTGTCAGAAATATGTTCAGTAGGTCAAACATGGCCTCATGTATGGCTGAAGTAACATCAGAGTGAGGCAACGAGCAAGAGTATAAAAAACATGTGATCAAGGACTCTGAGGACAATTTTTTTTTTTTTTTTTTTTTTAAGTAGGTCCAATATCAATTCCTGTATGGCTGAAATAAAACCAGTAGTCCGTTAGTTCTTATAGAAAGTTTCAAGATCCAGTACTCTTGGGCCAGAAATATGTTCAGTAGGTCAAATATAGACTTCTATAAGGCTGAAGTGACATCAGTAGGCGTCACTGAGTAAATAAAAAAACTTCAGTGTTGAATAATCTTATGGCCAGAAGTATGTCGAGTCCGTCAAATATGGACTACTGTCTGGCTTATGTAACATCAGATGGAGTCAATAAGTATGTATAGGAAGTTCATGATCGAGGACTAATTTGCCAGAAATATGTTCAGTAGGTCAAATATTGACTTGTGTTTGTCTGATCATCGTTGAGGACTTATTTGCCAGAAATTTGTTCACTATGTCAAAATGGGTTCATATATGGCTAAAGTAACATCAGAGTGTGGCTAATGTGATATCACAAAGCGTCATTAAGTAAATATAAAAAGTTCAAGATAAAGTACTCTTTGGCCAGAAATATGTCCTTTAGGTCAAATATGCAATACTGTATCTGGTTTATCTAACATCAGATGGATGATAGGAAGTTCATGATCGAGGACTAATTTGCCAGAAAAATGTTCAGTAGGTCAAAAATGGCCTCATGTATGGCTGAAGTAACATCAGAGTGAGGCAATGAGCATGTATAGAAAGTTCAAGATTGAGGACTCTTGGGACAAATTTTTTTGAAGTAGGTTTTATATGGACTTCTGTATGGCTGAAATAAAATCAGAAAGAGTCAATGAGTGTTTATAGAATGTTCTAGATTGAGGACTAATTTGCCAGAAATACATTCAGTAAGTCTAATATGGATTTCTGTATGGGCGAAGTAACATCAGAAGCCGTCAATGGTAATGTATGAAAAGTTCAAAATTGAGTACTCTTTGGCCATATATATGACCTTTAGGTCAAATATGCAATATGCTTTGGCTGGCGTATATCATCAGAAGCAGTCAATGAGTATGTATAGAAAGTCCATGATTGAGGACTAATATCCTTAGAAATATGTCCATTAGGTCAAATATGCAATACTCTATGGCTGAAGCAACATAGAGAGAGGCATGTTATATAAAGTTCATGATCGAGTACTCTTTGCCAAGAAATTTGTTCAGTAGGTCAAATATGGACTACTGTCTGGCTGACATAATATCAGATAAAGTCAATGAGTGTGTATAGAAAGTTTATGATCGAGGAGTAATTTGGCAGATATATTTTCAGTAGGTCAGACTCATGTATGGCTGAAGTAACATCAGACTGAGGCAAAGGGCAAGTAATATACAAAACACATGATCGAGAACTCTTTTTTGACGCATCAGAAGGCGTCATTGAGTAAATAAAAAAACTTCAGTGTTGAATAATCTTTTGGCCAGAAGTATGTTGAGTCCGTCAAATATGGACTACTGTCTGGCTTATGTAACATCAGTTGGAGTCAATAAGTATGTATAGGAAGTTCATGATCGAGGACTAATTTGTCAGAAATATGTTCAGTAGGTCAAATATTGACTTCTGTTTCTCTGATCATCGTTGATGACTTATTTGCCAGAAATTTGTTCACTATGTCAAAATGGGTTCGTATATGGCTAAAGTAACATCAGAGTGTGGCTAATGTGATATCACAAAGCGTCATTAAGTAAATATAAAAAGTTCAAGATAAAGTACTCTTTGGCCAGAAATATGTCCTTTAGGTCAAATATGCAATACTGTAAAGCTATCTGGTTTATCTAACATCAGATGGAGAATAGAAAGTTCATGATCGAGGACTAATTTCCTAGAAATATGTTCAATAGATCAAACACGGACTTCTGTAGAGCTGAATTAATATCAGAAGGCATCAATGAGAACATATAAAGAGTTCAATATCCAATTCTCTTTGCCCAGAAATATGTTCAGTAGGTCTAATGTTGACTACTGTATGGAGACAATGTTCATGTAAAAAAGCTCAAGATCAAATAAACATATATAACCTAATGGATATATAAATATGATCTAATGGATATATAAATATATCCATTAGATCAAATATCCAATTCTCTTTGGCTAACGAATTATCAGAAAGTGTCAGTGAGTTTTGTACAAACAGTTCATGGATCGAGGACTAAGTTGTCAGAAATATGTTCAGTAGGTCAAACATGGCCTCATGTATGGCTGAAGTAACATCAGAGTGAGGCAACGAGCAAGAGTATAAAAAACATGTGATCAAGGACTCTGAGGACAATTTTTTTTTTTTTTTTTTTTAAGTAGGTCCAATATCAATTCCTGTATGGCTGAAATAAAACCAGTAGTCCGTTAGTTCTTATAGAAAGTTTCAAGATCCAGTACTCTTGGGCCAGAAATATGTTCAGTAGGTCAAATATAGACATATATAAGGCTGAAGTGATATCATAAGGCGTCACTGAGTAAATAAAAAAACTTCAGTGTTGAATAATCTTTTGGCCAGAAGTATGTTCAGTCAGTTAAATATGGACTACTGTCTGGCTTATCTAACATCAGATGGATGATAGGAAGTTCATGATCGAGGACTAATTTGCCAGAAAAATGTTCAGTAGGTCAAAAATGGCCTCATGTATGGCTGAAGTAACATCAGAGTGAGGCAATGAGCATGTATAGAAAGTTCAAGATTGAGGACTCTTGGGACAAATTTTTTTGAAGTAGGTTTTATATGGACTTCTGTATGGCTGAAATAAAATCAGAAAGAGTCAATGAGTGTTTATAGAATGTTCTAGATTGAGGACTAATTTGCCAGAAATACATTCAGTAAGTCTAATATGGATTTCTGTATGGGCGAAGTAACATCAGAAGCCGTCAATGGTAATGTATGAAAAGTTCAAAATTGAGTACTCTTTGGCCATATATATGACCTTTAGGTCAAATATGCAATATGCTTTGGCTGGCGTATATCATCAGAAGCAGTCAATGAGTATGTATAGAAAGTCCATGATTGAGGACTAATATCCTTAGAAATATGTCCATTAGGTCAAATATGCAATACTCTATGGCTGAAGCAACATAGAGAGAGGCATGTTATATAAAGTTCATGATCGAGTACTCTTTGCCAAGAAATTTGTTCAGTAGGTCAAATATGGACTACTGTCTGGCTGACATAATATCAGATAAAGTCAATGAGTGTGTATAGAAAGTTTATGATCGAGGAGTAATTTGGCAGATATATTTTCAGTAGGTCAGACTCATGTATGGCTGAAGTAACATCAGACTGAGGCAAAGGGCAAGTAATATACAAAACACATGATCGAGAACTCTTTTTTGACGCATCAGAAGGCGTCATTGAGTAAATAAAAAACTTCAGTGTTGAATAATCTTTTGGCCAGAAGTATGTTGAGTCCGTCAAATATGGACTACTGTCTGGCTTATGTAACATCAGTTGGAGTCAATAAGTATGTATAGGAAGTTCATGATCGAGGACTAATTTGTCAGAAATATGTTCAGTAGGTCAAATATTGACTTCTGTTTGTCTGATCATCGTTGACGACTTATTTGCCAGAAATTTGTTCACTATGTCAAAATGGGTTCGTATATGGCTAAAGTAACATCAGAGTGTGGCTAATGTGATATCACAAAGCGTCATTAAGTAAATATAAAAAGTTCAAGATAAAGTACTCTTTGGCCAGAAATATGTCCTTTAGGTCAAATATGCAATACTGTAAAGCTATCTGGTTTATCTAACATCAGATGGAGAATAGAAAGTTCATGATCGAGGACTAATTTCCTAGAAATATGTTCAATAGATCAAACACGGACTTCTGTAGAGCTGAATTAATATCAGAAGGCATCAATGAGAACATATAAAGAGTTCAATATCCAATTCTCTTTGCCCAGAAATATGTTCAGTAGGTCTAATGTTGACTACTGTATGGAGACAATGTTCATGTAAAAAAGCTCAAGATCAAATAAACATATATAACCTAATGGATATATAAATATGATCTAATGGATATATAAATATATCCATTAGATCAAATATCCAATTCTCTTTGGCTAACGAATTATCAGAAAGTGTCAGTGAGTTTTGTACAAACAGTTCATGGATCGAGGACTAAGTTGTCAGAAATATGTTCAGTAGGTCAAACATGGCCTCATGTATGGCTGAAGTAACATCAGAGTGAGGCAACGAGCAAGAGTATAAAAAACATGTGATCAAGGACTCTGAGGACAATTTTTTTTTTTTTTTTTTAAGTAGGTCCAATATCAATTCCTGTATGGCTGAAATAAAACCAGTAGTCCGTTAGTTCTTATAGAAAGTTTCAAGATCCAGTACTCTTGGGCCAGAAATATGTTCAGTAGGTCAAATATAGACATATATAAGGCTGAAGTGATATCATAAGGCGTCACTGAGTAAATAAAAAAACTTCAGTGTTGAATAATCTTTTGGCCAGAAGTATGTTCAGTCAGTTAAATATGGACTACTGTCTGGCTTATCTAACATCAGATGGATGATAGGAAGTTCATGATCGAGGACTAATTTGCCAGAAAAATGTTCAGTAGGTCAAAAATGGCCTCATGTATGGCTGAAGTAACATCAGAGTGAGGCAATGAGCATGTATAGAAAGTTCAAGATTGAGGACTCTTGGGACAATTTTTTTTGAAGTAGGTTTTATATGGACTTCTGTATGGCTGAAATAAAATCAGAAAGAGTCAATGAGTGTTTATAGAATGTTCTAGATTGAGGACTAATTTGCCAGAAATACATTCAGTAAGTCTAATATGGATTTCTGTATGGGCGAAGTAACATCAGAAGCCGTCAATGGTAATGTATGAAAAGTTCAAAATTGAGTACTCTTTGGCCATATATATGACCTTTAGGTCAAATATGCAATATGCTTTGGCTGGCGTATATCATCAGAAGCAGTCAATGAGTATGTATAGAAAGTCCATGATTGAGGACTAATATCCTTAGAAATATGTCCATTAGGTCAAATATGCAATACTCTATGGCTGAAGCAACATAGAGAGAGGCATGTTATATAAAGTTCATGATCGAGTACTCTTTGCCAAGAAATTTGTTCAGTAGGTCAAATATGGACTACTGTCTGGCTGACATAATATCAGATAAAGTCAATGAGTGTGTATAGAAAGTTTATGATCGAGGAGTAATTTGGCAGATATATTTTCAGTAGGTCAGACTCATGTATGGCTGAAGTAACATCAGACTGAGGCAAAGGGCAAGTAATATACAAAACACATGATCGAGAACTCTTTTTTGACGCATCAGAAGGCGTCATTGAGTAAATAAAAAAACTTCAGTGTTGAATAATCTTTTGGCCAGAAGTATGTTGAGTCCGTCAAATATGGACTACTGTCTGGCTTATGTAACATCAGTTGGAGTCAATAAGTATGTATAGGAAGTTCATGATCGAGGACTAATTTGTCAGAAATATGTTCAGTAGGTCAAATATTGACTTCTGTTTGTCTGATCATCGTTGACGACTTATTTGCCAGAAATTTGTTCACTATGTCAAAATGGGTTCGTATATGGCTAAAGTAACATCAGAGTGTGGCTAATGTGATATCACAAAGCGTCATTAAGTAAATATAAAAAGTTCAAGATAAAGTACTCTTTGGCCAGAAATATGTCCTTTAGGTCAAATATGCAATACTGTAAAGCTATCTGGTTTATCTAACATCAGATGGAGAATAGAAAGTTCATGATCGAGGACTAATTTCCTAGAAATATGTTCAATAGATCAAACACGGACTTCTGTAGAGCTGAATTAATATCAGAAGGCATCAATGAGAACATATAAAGAGTTCAATATCCAATTCTCTTTGCCCAGAAATATGTTCAGTAGGTCTAATGTTGACTACTGTATGGAGACAATGTTCATGTAAAAAAGCTCAAGATCAAATAAACATATATAACCTAATGGATATATAAATATGATCTAATGGATATATAAATATATCCATTAGATCAAATATCCAATTCTCTTTGGCTAACGAATTATCAGAAAGTGTCAGTGAGTTTTGTACAAACAGTTCATGGATCGAGGACTAAGTTGTCAGAAATATGTTCAGTAGGTCAAACATGGCCTCATGTATGGCTGAAGTAACATCAGAGTGAGGCAACGAGCAAGAGTATAAAAAACATGTGATCAAGGACTCTGAGGACAATTTTTTTTTTTTTTTTTTTTTTAAGTAGGTCCAATATCAATTCCTGTATGGCTGAAATAAAACCAGTAGTCCGTTAGTTCTTATAGAAAGTTTCAAGATCCAGTACTCTTGGGCCAGAAATATGTTCAGTAGGTCAAATATAGACTTCTATAAGGCTGAAGTGACATCAGTAGGCGTCACTGAGTAAATAAAAAAACTTCAGTGTTGAATAATCTTATGGCCAGAAGTATGTCGAGTCCGTCAAATATGGACTACTGTCTGGCTTATGTAACATCAGATGGAGTCAATAAGTATGTATAGGAAGTTCATGATCGAGGACTAATTTGCCAGAAATATGTTCAGTAGGTCAAATATTGACTTGTGTTTGTCTGATCATCGTTGAGGACTTATTTGCCAGAAATTTGTTCACTATGTCAAAATGGGTTCGTATATGGCTAAAGTAACATCAGAGTGTGGCTAATGTGATATCACAAAGCGTCATTAAGTAAATATAAAAAGTTCAAGATAAAGTACTCTTTGGCCAGAAATATGTCCTTTAGGTCAAATATGCAATACTGTAAAGCTATCTGGTTTATCTAACATCAGATGGAGAATAGAAAGTTCATGATCGAGGACTAATTTCCTAGAAATATGTTCAATAGATCAAACACGGACTTCTGTAGAGCTGAATTAATATCAGAAGGCATCAATGAGAACATATAAAGAGTTCAATATCCAATTCTCTTTGCCCAGAAATATGTTCAGTAGGTCTAATGTTGACTACTGTATGGAGACAATGTTCATGTAAAAAAGCTCAAGATCAAATAAACATATATAACCTAATGGATATATAAATATGATCTAATGGATATATAAATATATCCATTAGATCAAATATCCAATTCTCTTTGGCTAACGAATTATCAGAAAGTGTCAGTGAGTTTTGTACAAACAGTTCATGGATCGAGGACTAAGTTGTCAGAAATATGTTCAGTAGGTCAAACATGGCCTCATGTATGGCTGAAGTAACATCAGAGTGAGGCAACGAGCAAGAGTATAAAAAACATGTGATCAAGGACTCTGAGGACAATTTTTTTTTTTTTTTTTTAAGTAGGTCCAATATCAATTCCTGTATGGCTGAAATAAAACCAGTAGTCCGTTAGTTCTTATAGAAAGTTTCAAGATCCAGTACTCTTGGGCCAGAAATATGTTCAGTAGGTCAAATATAGACTTCTATAAGGCTGAAGTGACATCAGTAGGCGTCACTGAGTAAATAAAAAAACTTCAGTGTTGAATAATCTTATGGCCAGAAGTATGTCGAGTCCGTCAAATATGGACTACTGTCTGGCTTATGTAACATCAGATGGAGTCAATAAGTATGTATAGGAAGTTCATGATCGAGGACTAATTTGCCAGAAATATGTTCAGTAGGTCAAATATTGACTTGTGTTTGTCTGATCATCGTTGAGGACTTATTTGCCAGAAATTTGTTCACTATGTCAAAATGGGTTCATATATGGCTAAAGTAACATCAGAGTGTGGCTAATGTGATATCACAAAGCGTCATTAAGTAAATATAAAAAGTTCAAGATAAAGTACTCTTTGGCCAGAAATATGTCCTTTAGGTCAAATATGCAATACTGTATCTGGTTTATCTAACATCAGATGGATGATAGGAAGTTCATGATCGAGGACTAATTTGCCAGAAAAATGTTCAGTAGGTCAAAAATGGCCTCATGTATGGCTGAAGTAACATCAGAGTGAGGCAATGAGCATGTATAGAAAGTTCAAGATTGAGGACTCTTGGGACAAATTTTTTTGAAGTAGGTTTTATATGGACTTCTGTATGGCTGAAATAAAATCAGAAAGAGTCAATGAGTGTTTATAGAATGTTCTAGATTGAGGACTAATTTGCCAGAAATACATTCAGTAAGTCTAATATGGATTTCTGTATGGGCGAAGTAACATCAGAAGCCGTCAATGGTAATGTATGAAAAGTTCAAAATTGAGTACTCTTTGGCCATATATATGACCTTTAGGTCAAATATGCAATATGCTTTGGCTGGCGTATATCATCAGAAGCAGTCAATGAGTATGTATAGAAAGTCCATGATTGAGGACTAATATCCTTAGAAATATGTCCATTAGGTCAAATATGCAATACTCTATGGCTGAAGCAACATAGAGAGAGGCATGTTATATAAAGTTCATGATCGAGTACTCTTTGCCAAGAAATTTGTTCAGTAGGTCAAATATGGACTACTGTCTGGCTGACATAATATCAGATAAAGTCAATGAGTGTGTATAGAAAGTTTATGATCGAGGAGTAATTTGGCAGATATATTTTCAGTAGGTCAGACTCATGTATGGCTGAAGTAACATCAGACTGAGGCAAAGGGCAAGTAATATACAAAACACATGATCGAGAACTCTTTTTTGACGCATCAGAAGGCGTCATTGAGTAAATAAAAAAACTTCAGTGTTGAATAATCTTTTGGCCAGAAGTATGTTGAGTCCGTCAAATATGGACTACTGTCTGGCTTATGTAACATCAGTTGGAGTCAATAAGTATGTATAGGAAGTTCATGATCGAGGACTAATTTGTCAGAAATATGTTCAGTAGGTCAAATATTGACTTCTGTTTCTCTGATCATCGTTGATGACTTATTTGCCAGAAATTTGTTCACTATGTCAAAATGGGTTCGTATATGGCTAAAGTAACATCAGAGTGTGGCTAATGTGATATCACAAAGCGTCATTAAGTAAATATAAAAAGTTCAAGATAAAGTACTCTTTGGCCAGAAATATGTCCTTTAGGTCAAATATGCAATACTGTAAAGCTATCTGGTTTATCTAACATCAGATGGAGAATAGAAAGTTCATGATCGAGGACTAATTTCCTAGAAATATGTTCAATAGATCAAACACGGACTTCTGTAGAGCTGAATTAATATCAGAAGGCATCAATGAGAACATATAAAGAGTTCAATATCCAATTCTCTTTGCCCAGAAATATGTTCAGTAGGTCTAATGTTGACTACTGTATGGAGACAATGTTCATGTAAAAAAGCTCAAGATCAAATAAACATATATAACCTAATGGATATATAAATATGATCTAATGGATATATAAATATATCCATTAGATCAAATATCCAATTCTCTTTGGCTAACGAATTATCAGAAAGTGTCAGTGAGTTTTGTACAAACAGTTCATGGATCGAGGACTAAGTTGTCAGAAATATGTTCAGTAGGTCAAACATGGCCTCATGTATGGCTGAAGTAACATCAGAGTGAGGCAACGAGCAAGAGTATAAAAAACATGTGATCAAGGACTCTGAGGACAATTTTTTTTTTTTTTTTTTTTTTTAAGTAGGTCCAATATCAATTCCTGTATGGCTGAAATAAAACCAGTAGTCCGTTAGTTCTTATAGAAAGTTTCAAGATCCAGTACTCTTGGGCCAGAAATATGTTCAGTAGGTCAAATATAGACATATATAAGGCTGAAGTGATATCATAAGGCGTCACTGAGTAAATAAAAAAACTTCAGTGTTGAATAATCTTTTGGCCAGAAGTATGTTCAGTCAGTTAAATATGGACTACTGTCTGGCTTATCTAACATCAGATGGATGATAGGAAGTTCATGATCGAGGACTAATTTGCCAGAAAAATGTTCAGTAGGTCAAAAATGGCCTCATGTATGGCTGAAGTAACATCAGAGTGAGGCAATGAGCATGTATAGAAAGTTCAAGATTGAGGACTCTTGGGACAAATTTTTTTGAAGTAGGTTTTATATGGACTTCTGTATGGCTGAAATAAAATCAGAAAGAGTCAATGAGTGTTTATAGAATGTTCTAGATTGAGGACTAATTTGCCAGAAATACATTCAGTAAGTCTAATATGGATTTCTGTATGGGCGAAGTAACATCAGAAGCCGTCAATGGTAATGTATGAAAAGTTCAAAATTGAGTACTCTTTGGCCATATATATGACCTTTAGGTCAAATATGCAATATGCTTTGGCTGGCGTATATCATCAGAAGCAGTCAATGAGTATGTATAGAAAGTCCATGATTGAGGACTAATATCCTTAGAAATATGTCCATTAGGTCAAATATGCAATACTCTATGGCTGAAGCAACATAGAGAGAGGCATGTTATATAAAGTTCATGATCGAGTACTCTTTGCCAAGAAATTTGTTCAGTAGGTCAAATATGGACTACTGTCTGGCTGACATAATATCAGATAAAGTCAATGAGTGTGTATAGAAAGTTTATGATCGAGGAGTAATTTGGCAGATATATTTTCAGTAGGTCAGACTCATGTATGGCTGAAGTAACATCAGACTGAGGCAAAGGGCAAGTAATATACAAAACACATGATCGAGAACTCTTTTTTGACGCATCAGAAGGCGTCATTGAGTAAATAAAAAAACTTCAGTGTTGAATAATCTTTTGGCCAGAAGTATGTTGAGTCCGTCAAATATGGACTACTGTCTGGCTTATGTAACATCAGTTGGAGTCAATAAGTATGTATAGGAAGTTCATGATCGAGGACTAATTTGTCAGAAATATGTTCAGTAGGTCAAATATTGACTTCTGTTTGTCTGATCATCGTTGACGACTTATTTGCCAGAAATTTGTTCACTATGTCAAAATGGGTTCGTATATGGCTAAAGTAACATCAGAGTGTGGCTAATGTGATATCACAAAGCGTCATTAAGTAAATATAAAAAGTTCAAGATAAAGTACTCTTTGGCCAGAAATATGTCCTTTAGGTCAAATATGCAATACTGTAAAGCTATCTGGTTTATCTAACATCAGATGGAGAATAGAAAGTTCATGATCGAGGACTAATTTCCTAGAAATATGTTCAATAGATCAAACACGGACTTCTGTAGAGCTGAATTAATATCAGAAGGCATCAATGAGAACATATAAAGAGTTCAATATCCAATTCTCTTTGCCCAGAAATATGTTCAGTAGGTCTAATGTTGACTACTGTATGGAGACAATGTTCATGTAAAAAAGCTCAAGATCAAATAAACATATATAACCTAATGGATATATAAATATGATCTAATGGATATATAAATATATCCATTAGATCAAATATCCAATTCTCTTTGGCTAACGAATTATCAGAAAGTGTCAGTGAGTTTTGTACAAACAGTTCATGGATCGAGGACTAAGTTGTCAGAAATATGTTCAGTAGGTCAAACATGGCCTCATGTATGGCTGAAGTAACATCAGAGTGAGGCAACGAGCAAGAGTATAAAAAACATGTGATCAAGGACTCTGAGGACAATTTTTTTTTTTTTTTTTAAGTAGGTCCAATATCAATTCCTGTATGGCTGAAATAAAACCAGTAGTCCGTTAGTTCTTATAGAAAGTTTCAAGATCCAGTACTCTTGGGCCAGAAATATGTTCAGTAGGTCAAATATAGACTTCTATAAGGCTGAAGTGACATCAGTAGGCGTCACTGAGTAAATAAAAAAACTTCAGTGTTGAATAATCTTATGGCCAGAAGTATGTCGAGTCCGTCAAATATGGACTACTGTCTGGCTTATGTAACATCAGATGGAGTCAATAAGTATGTATAGGAAGTTCATGATCGAGGACTAATTTGCCAGAAATATGTTCAGTAGGTCAAATATTGACTTGTGTTTGTCTGATCATCGTTGAGGACTTATTTGCCAGAAATTTGTTCACTATGTCAAAATGGGTTCATATATGGCTAAAGTAACATCAGAGTGTGGCTAATGTGATATCACAAAGCGTCATTAAGTAAATATAAAAAGTTCAAGATAAAGTACTCTTTGGCCAGAAATATGTCCTTTAGGTCAAATATGCAATACTGTATCTGGTTTATCTAACATCAGATGGATGATAGGAAGTTCATGATCGAGGACTAATTTGCCAGAAAAATGTTCAGTAGGTCAAAAATGGCCTCATGTATGGCTGAAGTAACATCAGAGTGAGGCAAATGAGCATGTATAGAAAGTTCAAGATTGAGGACTCTTGGGACAAATTTTTTTGAAGTAGGTTTTATATGGACTTCTGTATGGCTGAAATAAAATCAGAAAGAGTCAATGAGTGTTTATAGAATGTTCTAGATTGAGGACTAATTTGCCAGAAATACATTCAGTAAGTCTAATATGGATTTCTGTATGGGCGAAGTAACATCAGAAGCCGTCAATGGTAATGTATGAAAAGTTCAAAATTGAGTACTCTTTGGCCATATATATGACCTTTAGGTCAAATATGCAATATGCTTTGGCTGGCGTATATCATCAGAAGCAGTCAATGAGTATGTATAGAAAGTCCATGATTGAGGACTAATATCCTTAGAAATATGTCCATTAGGTCAAATATGCAATACTCTATGGCTGAAGCAACATAGAGAGAGGCATTTTATATAAAGTTCATGATCGAGTACTCTTTGCCAAGAAATTTGTTCAGTAGGTCAAATATGGACTACTGTCTGGCTGACATAATATCAGATAAAGTCAATGAGTGTGTATAGAAAGTTTATGATCGAGGAGTAATTTGGCAGATATATTTTCAGTAGGTCAGACTCATGTATGGCTGAAGTAACATCAGACTGAGGCAAAGGGCAAGTAATATACAAAACACATGATCGAGAACTCTTTTTTGACGCATCAGAAGGCGTCATTGAGTAAATAAAAAAACTTCAGTGTTGAATAATCTTTTGGCCAGAAGTATGTTGAGTCCGTCAAATATGGACTACTGTCTGGCTTATGTAACATCAGTTGGAGTCAATAAGTATGTATAGGAAGTTCATGATCGAGGACTAATTTGTCAGAAATATGTTCAAGTAGGTCAAATATTGACTTCTGTTTCTCTGAAATCATCGTTGATGAGTTCTTATTTGGGCCAGAAATTTGTTCACTATGTCAAATATGGGTTCGTATATGGCTAAAGTAACATCAGAGTGTGGCTAATGTGATATCACAAAGCGTCATTAAGTAAATATAAAAAGTTCAAGATAAAGTACTCTTTGGCCAGAAATATGTCCTTTAGGTCAAATATGCAATACTGTAAAGCTATCTGGTTTATCTAACATCAGATGGAGAATAGAAAGTTCATGATCGAGGACTAATTTCCTAGAAATATGTTCAATAGATCAAACACGGACTTCTGTAGAGCTGAATTAATATCAGAAGGCATCAATGAGAACATATAAAGAGTTCAATATCCAATTCTCTTTGCCCAGAAATATGTTCAGTAGGTCTAATGTTGACTACTGTATGGAGACAATGTTCATGTAAAAAAGCTCAAGATCAAATAAACATATATAACCTAATGGATATATAAATATGATCTAATGGATATATAAATATATCCATTAGATCAAATATCCAATTCTCTTTGGCTAACGAATTATCAGAAAGTGTCAGTGAGTTTTGTACAAACAGTTCATGGATCGAGGACTAAGTTGTCAGAAATATGTTCAGTAGGTCAAACATGGCCTCATGTATGGCTGAAGTAACATCAGAGTGAGGCAACGAGCAAGAGTATAAAAAACATGTGATCAAGGACTCTGAGGACAATTTTTTTTTTTTTTTTTTTTTTAAGTAGGTCCAATATCAATTCCTGTATGGCTGAAATAAAACCAGTAGTCCGTTAGTTCTTATAGAAAGTTTCAAGATCCAGTACTCTTGGGCCAGAAATATGTTCAGTAGGTCAAATATAGACATATATAAGGCTGAAGTGATATCATAAGGCGTCACTGAGTAAATAAAAAAACTTCAGTGTTGAATAATCTTTTGGCCAGAAGTATGTTCAGTCAGTTAAATATGGACTACTGTCTGGCTTATCTAACATCAGATGGATGATAGGAAGTTCATGATCGAGGACTAATTTGCCAGAAAAATGTTCAGTAGGTCAAAAATGGCCTCATGTATGGCTGAAGTAACATCAGAGTGAGGCAATGAGCATGTATAGAAAGTTCAAGATTGAGGACTCTTGGGACAAATTTTTTTGAAGTAGGTTTTATATGGACTTCTGTATGGCTGAAATAAAATCAGAAAGAGTCAATGAGTGTTTATAGAATGTTCTAGATTGAGGACTAATTTGCCAGAAATACATTCAGTAAGTCTAATATGGATTTCTGTATGGGCGAAGTAACATCAGAAGCCGTCAATGGTAATGTATGAAAAGTTCAAAATTGAGTACTCTTTGGCCATATATATGACCTTTAGGTCAAATATGCAATATGCTTTGGCTGGCGTATATCATCAGAAGCAGTCAATGAGTATGTATAGAAAGTCCATGATTGAGGACTAATATCCTTAGAAATATGTCCATTAGGTCAAATATGCAATACTCTATGGCTGAAGCAACATAGAGAGAGGCATGTTATATAAAGTTCATGATCGAGTACTCTTTGCCAAGAAATTTGTTCAGTAGGTCAAATATGGACTACTGTCTGGCTGACATAATATCAGATAAAGTCAATGAGTGTGTATAGAAAGTTTATGATCGAGGAGTAATTTGGCAGATATATTTTCAGTAGGTCAGACTCATGTATGGCTGAAGTAACATCAGACTGAGGCAAAGGGCAAGTAATATACAAAACACATGATCGAGAACTCTTTTTGACGCATCAGAAGGCGTCATTGAGTAAATAAAAAAACTTCAGTGTTGAATAATCTTTTGGCCAGAAGTATGTTGAGTCCGTCAAATATGGACTACTGTCTGGCTTATGTAACATCAG